>NW_022283544.1:0-5506 GCF_004355925.1 Anarrhichthys ocellatus
ACACACACACACACACACACACACACACACACACACACACACACATAGAATCACACAGATTGGTAACCAGAGACTTGAGGCTTCTCAAACACTTCAGACTGCAGTCTACTGCAGGCCCTGATGATGTCATTAGGGACAGCATATCATGAGTGACATCACTACAAACAGGAAATGAATTCATATAAAACGTATCAAGAAGAATTCTTAGTAGGTAACTTGTTTTTTTTTTTCTTTTGTCTTTCTTTCTGCTTATGCTTGTTTTACTATCCTAATGGGAAATACTAAAACCAAAATATTTTACATAATTTCAGATCAGTCTACACTTCCCTCTTGCCATCCTTAGCATCCTTATTCCTTCTTCCTCTCAACCTTCTTTAAAGTTGTTGGGTCTGTCCTGTCTGGTGTCTCACTGTTCTCTATAAGCCTTCTGTATTTACTGCTAATCCTTTTTATGCTTCTCTCAGCCAGAGGCCCCTGTGAGATCCTGTAGATTTAGCCAGAGGTTGATCTCATGATTAGTATTCAGCTGTCAGAGTACGTCAGTCAACTTTTGGAGGCCCCTCGCAAGCCTCACCCTCCCACCATCCTTTCCCCATTAAACTCTCAATGTATACCTCCCTAATGTGGTGTGTGCGTAGGTATGCGTGTGTGTGTGTGTGTGTGTGTGTGTGTGTTTGTGTGTCCCGCTTCAGGATGTATGCAGCCGCATGGTCCTGAAGAGAGAGCCCTGTGTGCATTAATGTAGATACATATTCACCCTCCTCATGATTTCCCAGGAAGTCGCCCTCCATCATCTTAAATGACATGAAAAGAGCTGGAGACAGATATATGCATGAATTAATTGGCTTGAATAGGAGTATTTAGAAGCTTAATCCATGGGGATTAACACAAGCAGCCCTCTCCGGATTTAAGCTTCTGTGCGTTCTCAGCAGAGGATTGTTTCATTTCACTCCATCCTCCTCCTCCTCACATGCCACCACCTTTAGTTCTGAGTCAGTGAGCCTCTAAAAAGCTGTCAAGTGTAGGATTAGCATTGTAGAATACCACTAGATAGCTAATTGCCCTAATAACCTTTAAAAAAATATAATGATGATTTTTATTGTGACATGTTTTAACTCCAGCTCTCCTGCTCTTGTGCCTTTCTGCTTACCACACACAAATATGCCACTGTTATTACAGGATTAGTGCAAGATAATAGTCATTATAATCTTAATGAACTGTGGCATATTGCATAGCCAAAGAGCATATTATACACATTTGTTCACAAGCTCAGTACAGTTTGTCAAGAGTAACCTGAACCTAATGTATAGAATGGGTAGAGGTCCCCTTTCATTGTCTAATACAGTCTTTGCTCCACCAGCATTGTGATTCTTAAGATCTTCTTCCATTTGCTAGACACCAGAATTTTCTGGGTTTTTATAAAATATTGTTGTTGACATATGGTTAATATCTAAACTTACTGAGACAACAATGTGATATTTACAGCCATAATGCTACACCAATTTCCACAGAAACATTTCTCCTTTTGTCTTCTTGCCTGCTCTCTTTGCCTTTTCTCCGTATTTTTCTCCCCTTCTGCCTCCCATTCGTCTCCTCCATCCTCACCCTCCCCTTTTCTCTGCAACTGTCTCTCTCTCACCACCCACTTCACCTCCTCTCCTCCTCCTCCACTCTCATCTTTTTCCATACAGTGCTCCTCTATCCTCTTCCCCTTCTGTGTCTCCCCTCCTTCGTTTATAGGCTTCGCACTGCGAGTCTACGTGATACTGGGCAGATCAATGCCTATAGATTGGCTCATTGGAAGCCATTAGTTATGGGTTTTTATAAAGCTAGTCATTATTGTGCTTAATCTTGCAGAAAATTAAATTTAGAGTTGTGTACAGTGTTTTGGTTAAAAGTTGTTGATTTTTCCCCCTCTCACTCACTTACCAGCTGCTATTTTTCTCGCCTTTTTTGCATTAAATTACTGTGCGTGTGTGTGTTTGTGTGTGTGTGTACACACAAAAAATGAATGACAACTTGCTGAAAGTACATACACACACAAATACACACACAGAGGTGCATGAGTGTCACTGTTAATAAACCATCATGCACCCTAGTCATGCCAAAAAATCCTTCAAGAAAACTGCCCATACAAACAACATGGCTTGGCCACAGTACTGCACACGTACTGCAGTTTTTTTCCCAGTGTTGGCAAATTCCTCTATTGTCAGAGTGTCTGTATTCAGTGGTTTAATAACTTAAAACTGATGGTGGTGTGTTTTTTTATACCGCTTTGCTTTTGTTTTATCAAAGAGCGTTGCGAGTCTGTCCCGGTCCGGCTTTCATTTTCAGAATTATTCACACAACTCTTGGACACCACACTCGCTCTTCTCTCCCAATGTTTCCTCTCCCCTTCCAGACTTCCCTCTCCCTATTACCTCTTTGTTCTTCTGCACGATATCACGGCATTAAAAACCCCAAACCTATGACCACAGATGTGAATACATGTTTACGCAGCATCTGTGACAATATCGTGCTGTCAAATTGGTTAATGAAATAAAAGCAAATAAGTCGTCTTTCAACTCCTTGCCTTCTTCTTTTCACCTCTTGCTTTTGGTCTCCCCTCGTCACTCCTAAAACTCCCTTTTCCTTACCTCTCTGCTTCCCCCTCTCTTCTCTTTTTTTCTTCTCTTTCATCCCTTAACCCCCATTCTTTTAACCATGTCCTTCTTGACTCCCATCACTCTGTCCCTGAGTGTTTCTCTCCCTGTCCCTGTTCCAATTCTCCCACCCTTCTCTTTTACCTTCTTTTATCCCCCAACCGCCTCCCCCCCCACCTGCCTCCTTGTTCCTCCAGTCCTTCTCTCAGTCCACACCATCACTTTCCTCTCTTTTCTTTTCTTCTGTCTTCAACATCCCTCCTGTCTCCCCTCTTGTCACTACTTCCCCATCCTTGGTCCTCTTGTCTCCCCGTCCCGAATCCCTCTCTGCTCCCCCACATCCACATCCTCTCTAACTAAACAATAGATGCCTTGAGCTTCCCATCCCACCCCAACACCATCAACACTACCCACCCTCCTCCTCTCCCCACCCCATGATGATATGCAGAGTAGGGCCGCAGCCTTCTTTTGTTTAGCTTAGCGCAAATGAAAATTGCTAATCAATTTTTACCCCCTCTTATTTCATGGCGTGTAGTTCCTGCCCCTCCCCTGCCAGCTGTCATTGTGTGGTTGTAGCGCAGGGCTGAAAGCTTCATTAGCAGGAGGACAGCATGTTTCCCCCCTCAGCACTACATTCATGGCATTGCTAAAGATAGATGGGACATTGCCTGGCGTTACTTATAGAATTAGTGCAAACAGACACTTCCCTATATGTCTCATGATCATCTTTTTTTGTCAAAAGCATAGCACAGAATTTTGATCATGGTTTGAACAACCAAGAATGGTGGCTTAAAGAGTCGTCCCTTTCTATCCACTTCTGTTCTGTGGCTATGATACTCTATCACACCAGCAGATTAGTTTCTGGATAACACAAGCCTCACATGTGTTCTTAACTCTATGTATGTTTGTTTACAGCTCTGCATGCATGTTTTTATTTTTTTTTTACTTGCGCAGCATCAGAGTCCCATTCACATGGCCTGATCCTGATGATATTATGCTGTAAGAAAATCAACCTGCGATACTCAATGCAGTCTGTGTCAAGACTGGGTGGGACCTCAACACGACTATCCATACTGATTGATTTCAGCTTTTTAAAATGTTAAATCAAGCAAATCATGAGGAGTTTTAGTTGACTTCTCTCCTTCTTTTACTCTGTCATTCCCCGTCTCTCTTTCTCATTCTTGCTAACTCTCACTCATGCTCTCACAACGACACTCTAAACACACCAGTTAAAAACCAACATGTCAAACAATCTGTTGAATCATTTAGGTGAAGCATGTTTCCTGAATGATAACAATTTCAGCATTAAAAATACACTCATGATTAGCACTTTACTCTTCAGAGGGAACCCATGACAAAAAATAGTGTTCGTCTTGGCCAGTGGTGACCGGGCACATCCAGCAGAGCTGACGTTTGCCTCCTCAGCATCAGAGTAGGTAAGCAAGATGCAGCTAATGCAGGCATAAAGTGCACAGGTCAGAGGTCACAGGATGGCCAGTGGTAATGGGATGGAATAAGAGAGATAGAGAGAGAGAGAAAGCAGTTGATACTGCTCTGATCTTCCCTTCTCTCTCCTCTTTGAACGAGCTACTAGACCACCTGCCTTTTGAGGAAAACAGAAATGGTGAAAAAAAAGAGAGAACAGCAAACTGTCCAACCCGTCATACCCAGAGGTGTGTATATGTTTGTTATTGTATGTGTGTGCATTGTGCCCTAGTTTGAGCTGTTAGTCTGCTTGAGAGGAATAATCACACTCTACTGTGAGAAACAGTTACCGCCCCTCTGTGAGAGAATATGAGTCGGATAATGGCCACCTCGGGCCAAACTCAAATCAACTTAAGTCAACACTTAACTTCATCATTTTCCCAGATTCAACCCCATACCAAGTTCGAGGATATGTTTAGAATCTGGGTCCTCATATTTGATTATGATGTCATTTTACATTCAAATGTCAGACAGAGCTTTGCATTGTCGGACTGTCCACAAGCAGTCACACATTGTTTAAATCCAATTGTCTTTTGCTGTGGAAAAACGGCATGTGCCCAGAACAATCGGAGGTATAGTGGAACCAGGAAGTACAGTACCTCTGGATGTTAACACCATACGGGTTGGTTAGTTACTAAGTTGTGTAGATGGTGCTGTATAATATTATTAAACTGCCGGCTAGTCAGATTGCTCATTTGGTTTCTTCTGAGTGCCATTGTACAAGCTTGGCTCGCAGATTTGCCAAGTATCCAAGTTTGACTGCTGGGGTAATCAGACTCAACCTCACGAACTTCTTTATCTTCCAGTTCACTAATTTAACAAAAAGCTTGATACATGTTATGTAAACATTTAAAGAAATTAGGAACGTACAGATTCCCAAGATTCCTATTATTGTGCCTTAGCATTTCTTGAACTTTGACAAACTGTATACATATTTGCACATGCTGTGAGGCATACATTACCTCTGTCTCTGTCTATTTTGGTCCATCACTGTTATTTTAGCCACCTCAATTTCTAAATAACTCCAATGACTCTCTCTCACCACCACCATCTTGTTTTTGACCCTCAGTGTTGGTGTCAGGATGTTCCTCTCTCATTCTCTCTCCCTCTGCTAGTTGACCATAGTTTTCCATCTCCTTCTATTAATAGCCCAAGGATATGTTTGTCACCCTACTTCACGGTGTCTAGTTGCCCCTTGGGTGCTATTAATAACGCCAGTAAATATAAATATATTGATACTTTCAATCTGGTGATAAGAAGACATGACTGCCTTAATTCAATCAGACCTACTTTTAAAGACCAAAGTGGCTGTCGGGTGTTTGCCAGTACTTATGTGTGTGTGTGTGTGTGTGTGTGTGTGTGTGTGTGTGTGTGTGTGT
>NW_022283545.1:0-5665 GCF_004355925.1 Anarrhichthys ocellatus
CTCTCCTCTCCTCTGCTCTCTCCTCTCCTCTCCTCTCTCCTCTCTCTCTTTTTCTGACTGAATTGTTCGTCACACATGATGTGTTCAAGGGCCGACGCAAAGATGGAAATCTGACGATTAAGACAGCTTTTACATCTTCTGACTGTGATAAACGTCGTGTTGGCGATTGTTTAAAGAAAACATGCTTTTTATTCCCGTCGGCGGGTTTTAGGGTTCAGAGCCTTTAGTTACTTCATGATTGATAATCTTTAACTATCTCGTCAGGGTCTAAAAGATATTAAACAACAACAGGTTTGTCTCATCACACTTTCTTGTTTCACTAAGACGGACTGTAATCAGAGCAGCACATCTGTGTTACAACATGTGAGGACATGTAAATGACATCGTCTCTGCATTCAATCTGGATCTGAAACTCTGGAAAGATTTAAGCAGTTTTTTCTTATTTTTATGAACAAAAATGACCTTAAAACCCAGACGTTTTCACACATTATCAATTTAAAGAAATAGTTGTTTCAGTGTGGACATTTTAAACTTAACTTTAAATCACTTTAAATCACTTTGAAACTGATAAAAACATGAAGGTCCTTTCAAGGTTTCCTCTGGTTTTATTGTCTGTTATGTTTATTATAGGGTCGTGATGGAGAAACATTGTAACTTCTGTCCATCTTAAACCCCTCCTCCTCTTCCTCCGGGCGTCCCATTTGTTTCTCTGTGTTCGCTCTGATATCGTTGTTTTTCATCGTGCTGCTCTTTATTGCTTTGCTCCCGTGTTTGTTTTATCACTGAACAAATAATCTGTAAGTGAAATCATGAACCTGCTGCAGCTCCTCCAGAAGTAATATAAGATCTGTGAGTGTGAGAGGAAACCTGATCTGGAGCTCTGCAGACTGTTCGTGTCTGGACTGAAGAAGAAGATCCTCTTCCTCCTCTTCCTCCTTCAGGAACTCTGATTATTAAGAATAGCTCTTTCAGTAGAACATCTCTCACTAACGAGCTGGAATGATCTCACATGATCTCCAGTTGAGTAAAGATGAATTTAACTCCTCCCTTCATGTCCACCTGTTGCTTTATATCTTCTGAACATCTGATGTGTTTCAGGACACAACATACTTCCTTTCCTATCCCCTTCAGCATAGGAAACACTGGACCTTCCTTTACCAAAGCAAAGAAGATAATGCCCACCCGCAATCCCTTGTGAAATGTGTACAGATGTTTTACATTAACAAATACTTAACTACTGGACATCGCTGCGGTAAACTCAGCAGACACTCACATGTTAGTGCACCTATATGCTGGAATTCACGGTAAACGCATTTAAACGGCACAGATCGGGAGCGAGCGAAGGACTTTGAAAGTTATCGGAAACATTAACGTGAGACAACATCCGGTTTCTTCAGACGAACATCCGGTTTTCAGAATAAGATGCCAACAAAGTATGAATTATATTCACATTAAGTATAAAACATGCTGCCTGCATCTCGTGAGTTAAAGGGAAAATGCACCTAAATTGTGGGTAAAGTGTCTTTATTCTTTGATCGCTGGGTCACCTTCATTACCTCTGAGTTACAGCATCATAGTGATGAAGAGTAGAGCTGCATCACATGCTCTGACTGTCATGAAGACACAACACACACATGTAGATGGAACGTGTGAAACATGTTGTTCCTGTTGCACAGCAGTGGAACGTTTCACACACAGTCACACACTGAGCACAGATAGTGAAGAGATAGAACTGCTGCTGTGTGAAGGGAACACTGCTGCTAACAATAACCTTATTTGTTTTAATAAGTGTTTACAAATCAAATGTTATTGCCCTTTTGTTCATATAGCAGTACTTTTAAAATAAAAGTGCACAATATACTTTTGAATTCATTATTGAACTTTGCCATAACAATGCGATTAATCGCAAAAAATCCATGCGATTGATTGCGATTGAAAATTTTAATCGTTGCCCAGCACTAGTTATAATGTGTGCAATAGCTTACTATGTTATCTCTTCTCAGCTACAATATATAATTCATTAACTTATTATTTCATAATACACAAACTAATGAAGAAATAACATAAAATACGGTCAAATAACTTTTACCTAAAGTTATTAATTAAATGTATTAATGATGGTTAAAGTGTTACCACAAAGTGACCTGCAGCTCAAATCTATTTCCAACAACAGATGAAAACTAATAATGAACTAATGATTCTAATGTTGAAATTTAACAGCCAGACAATCAGATAAACTCTGAGTTTATTAAAAATCATTAATCTCGTCCTCTTCTTCACCGTGAGACTGAACGAGCCTATCAGACCAACTTTACCGCCCGTCTGTTCACTTTGAGCTGCTGCAGAGCACTTTAGCATCAACATTATTTATAAGAGCAAGGGGGGAAGCAGCCATTTCCTCTGAGGAACAGGATGTATATGAGCCGGAGAGTGAGAGTAACCGGCTTATAAAACGGCCTGGATGGAATTATAGAGCGTCCCAATGCTGTTAATGTTTTAATAGAGAGGAGAGAGAGGAATCAGAAGAATCTAATCAAAGACACGGAGTTTATCTCCTCCATTTCCTCCAGCTGACACAAAATGGCTGCTGTGGGCCCCTCAGGCCCTGAGATGCCTGTTAGAGAGATTTTATTGTCATTGCACAGAGATACCATTACTCATGAGGGCTTCTCCTTATCAGTACAGTTTAGCAGTCTGGTCTCCTCCAGCACTCGTAGCTACACCTAAAAATAATGTTCTGTTATTCGTAACAAAATCATTCCGTATGTTGTCCACGTAATCTTGAACGAGGAAGGATAAAGAGAACAAAATCACATACGGGGCATGAGTGGAGGTGGATGGGTCCAACAAACAGATCTTTACTTCAGAAGACTGTTGATTGCTCAACCTAACTAAGAAGTTTAGTTGTCTCAACCTAACTAAGAAGTTTAGTTGTCTAAACCTAACTAAGAAGTTTAGTTGTCTAAACCTAACTAAGAAGTTTAGTTGTCTAAACCTAACTAAGAAATTTAGTTGTCTAAACCTAACTAAGGAGTTTAGTTGTCTAAACCTAACTAAGGAGTTTAGTTGTTTAAACCTAACTAAGAAGTTTAGTTGTCTAAACCTAACTAAGGAGTTTAGTTGTCTAAACCTAACTAAGGAGTTTAGTTGTCTAAACCTAACTAAGGAGTTTAGTTACATTATATTTTAAATGTATTGCTCACTAACAATAAACAAGACTCAGTGCTTTGAGACTAATGCTAACAGCAGCATGCTAACGTGTTGATGGGTACTATATAATGTTCACCATCTTAGTTTAGCGTGTTAGCATGCTAACATTTGCTAATTATCTCTGAACTAATTGAATGTCTTTAGTTCTGCAGATGTTTGGTCATAAACCAAAGTAGACAGACGGACAGAGAGAGAGACAGACATATTCTAACATAACTTACTGATAAACTAATAGTTTGCTCCATCACGTGTCTGGACTCAGTGACCTGTAACATCTGCATTAGATCACATTCTCCTCTGAATCTAAAGGCCTGTTTCTTTTCTCCTGCGGCATGATGGGAATCTGAGTCCACACATATGCTCTGTGTGTGTGTGTGTTATGTAACAGGTCACACTTATATATAACTAAATGTTACACACAACAGGAACATGACATTTGGCTGAGGTCTTTACGTAATATGCTAATCTTTAGGTTACACTAATTATCATCGTATGCTAATTGAGACATTTTGGTAACATGGCGCTCCAAACTGCAGGAGATATGATACATTCTTATTATTACTGATTATCATTACTAACATCATAACTGATACATTAAGGTTATTACCATTATTACTAAAACGTTAACATAGTAAGCAGCTAACAAACGAAGGTTACATTCAGTTACATTATGATGCGTTCAAGTTCTGTTTGGTGAAAATGAGTACTGGGTGAAGGTAAATTATCATGATGTGTTCACATGATCCTTATAGACCAGCTGCTATAATCAAACATCAAAGAGATCAGTATCTGTTAATATGGATAATTTCAGTGACTCCGATCCAGGATCCGATCCGTGACTCTGATCCGTGACTCCGATCCGTGACTCCGATCCGATATCCGATCCGGGACTCCGATCCGTGATCCGATCCGGGACTCCGATCCGGGACTCCGATCCGGGACTCCGATCCGGGACTCCGATCCGGGACTCCGATCCGTGACTCCGATCCGGGACTCCGATCCGTGACTCCGATCCGGGATCCGATCCGTGACTCCGATCCGGGATCCGATCCGTGACTCCGATCCGGGATCCGATCCGTGACTCCGATCTGAAACATGCGTTTTATGATTACAGTGCATTCATTTCCGTAGGTGTGGCTCTGAGGTAAGTCACCTGAACCCCTCAGGAGCAGCTGCAGCTCAGCAGGTTGCCGGTTCGATTCCCAGCTCCTCCTCCTCCTCCCGTCCACACGTCACAATGTCCTCGAGTCCTTGAGTCTCTACCGATAAAAGCTCCACACAACCACGGTTCTGTTTACCTTCACAAAGACGAGGAAATGAGGCAACGGTTGCCCTGGTAACTTATCTCAACGATGGTATTGTTGAGTGACATCAGGCTTTTATTCTCTTAACGTCCGTGACCTCTGTAGCTGCACTATGGGCGATGACGTCCGTCTTTATTCAGCGACATGATGCACACGATGAATGTGTTGATATCCTCCTGCTTCACATTCATGTGACTCCATCGATCGTTCTTCCTTCACTCACATGTTGAGTCGCTTTATTACACTGAAGAAGATTTAAAGTCCGGCTGTACAAACATCCTGTAACATGTTTCACACAGAAAAACACAAAATAAAAGCTTTTCCTCGACATTTTATCCACATTTATTGTCCAGATTCTCTTTTATTATTATTTCAGCTTCTTCTGAAGAAGTCACTCTTTTATTTCTACTTAATTAAATAATGATACTAAAAAAACAATATAACACAAAACATATTTTATTTTCTACTTTAATTTAATTTAATTTGCATAACGTCCACATGTTCACCTTTTTTTTTAAACATCACTAAAACTTTAACACTGAACTGAGTTTTGATTAAACTGAACTCTAAACTTTTGTGTTATTCTAAATCTAAATGTTTCTTGAAAAAACTGAAAAAAGTGAATCATTAATTCAGAGGTGGAAGACGTACTTAAGATATTTACTTCAGTAAAAGTACTAATAACTAACTGAAAAACTCCCTGTTACAAGTAAAACACAAGTATTAACTACAAACTATTAAAAAAATATATATCAAAAGTAAAAGTGTTATTAATTACATATTTTATGTGATTTATTACCATTGAAACTGCATCTGAATGTTGACAAAATAATACTGTTGATTATTTTAATCTATAATTAATAAACAGATCATATTTGTGAATTATTAAATCTTAATTTGAAAAATGTCAAAAGCTGTCAGTTACTTTACATTCATTTAGTTTTTCTCCAAAAAGATCTAACCGTTAGTCCTCATTTTTTCTCCGTTTTCCTGCAAAAATATGATGGTTTGAGATTACAATAATGATGAAAGTGATTTTACTGAAATACTGAAGTTGTGACGTATTAATCAACGCTGATTTCTCGTTTCACACGAGGAACAAATAGGAGACAACCTCCGGTTCTTTAAAGTGAAGTCAGAGCTTCATGTGT
>NW_022283546.1:0-1416 GCF_004355925.1 Anarrhichthys ocellatus
AACCAGAGGAGTCGCCCCCTGGTGGACATTAGAGAGAATGCAGCTTCCTCCTGGGCTACAAGTCTTTCTGTTAGCCCCTTTTTTAAATTCATTTTTAAGCAAAGAAACCAGAACAAACCGAGTGTTTTTTGTTTCTTTGTAGTTGTTTAGCATCTATTTGTATTCATTTTTTGTGTATTTTTTGTCGTTTTGCATCTCTTTATATTTGTTCTTTGTCTCGTTGTATTCGTTTTGCATCTTTCTTGTGTTTTTGCATCTCTTTTTGGTCGTTTTGTGTCTCTTCGGACTCGTTTAGTATCCCTTTGTGTTTCTTTTGTTAACTGTTCATTTAGCGTCTCTGTGCTAGCTCTGCTTGTTGCTAATGTTAGCAGTAACTTTAAACAGAGACTCAAACTCTGTCGGCCCGATCGGTAATCCGTCCATCACCAGGAACCCGACATTAAGTAGCTCTAGTAGAAGCATAAGTAGTGATAGTAACAGAAGTTTTTTCCACTACAGTAGTACTACTGTAGTACTACTGTAGTACTACAGTACCTGTACGTGCTGGACGGGCAGAACCATGTTGGGCACCATGATGAGCAGCACCAGGGACCAGACGACCAGCGACAGCAGCCGGGCGAAGCCGACCTGCTGCAGCCGCAGAGAGCACAGACTGTGGCTGTCCTGCAGGAGACCATCATCATCATCATCATCATCACACTGTAGCTACACCAATGATAAATGTACGCAGAGCAAGTCAAGGACTATTCACACCTTTGATGCAGAAAGTTTTAACCCTCAAATTTGCTCAGATTATGTTATTAATGACTAAAGAAATCCCCATTGATGAAGAGTACTTTGTAAAACTTGAGTTTATTGATACATTTGCAGTACAGGTTCTAGTTATTAGGAGACATGGACGGATTAAAGGGACAATGGGCCCCTGGTCAAAGTCGTGTAAAGGGCCCCCAGACCTCCTACATAAGGACGAGAGTCACAGGAACGTTGAACGTTTGTGGTCGTTGTATGTTAGCTTTATATTGAATAATTTTTTTGTCTCTTTCTAGTCATTCTGAATATCTTTCTAGTTCTTTTGCGTTGTTTATTTCTGACGACCCAATGTTGGTCCATCTTCATCTCCCCCCGTGATGAAGATGCGTTCCCATGTGCAGCTGTACCTGCAGGTAGCGGTCGATGATGATGAAGGCGAGGAAGACGATGGATGCGTAGAGGCTGATGTAGATGACGACGGCGCTGGCCTGGCAGTGAAACACCATGAGGCTCCACGGCGCCGCGCCCGCATCCTTCAGGATCTTAAAGGGCAGCGCGAGCAGCAGCAGCAGGTCGGCCAGCAGCAGGTTGAGCAGGTAGACGCTGAAGCTCTGATGAAGCACAAACACCTCAATAACCAGTCTCAGTGTAGTCCTGATCCTCTAT
>NW_022283546.1:1426-5497 GCF_004355925.1 Anarrhichthys ocellatus
CCTGATCCTCTATGAACCAGTCTCAGTGTAGTCCTGATCCTCTATATCAGGGGTCACCAACCTTTTTTAAACTGAGAGCTACTTGAAGGGTACTGAGTAGTACGGAGGGCTACTTATTTGATACAAACTTCCTGAATAACAAAGTTGCACAGATCACCTTTTAATAATAATAATAATAATATACGTGAAGAGACCGTTTGATCACATGTCAGTTAATTATTCCTCACAATAATTATTAAGAATGATTTCCACAACAATGATATTACAGCTACACATATATATTTAAACATGCTTTTATTTCTGTTAATCTGTTTCAACATTTGAAAGTCAGAGGTATCACATCTCTGATATTTTTGTATCATCACATGATCAAAGCCGGTTACTTTTGCACATAGCGCCTGCTGGTGAATGATGCAGTGGTAATGTGACATTTTGGGAAGTCTGGGTCACCTTTGCATTGCGCAATGAAGCCTGCATGCCGGCCCGTCATCGCGGGAGCCTCGTCTGTTGTCACCGACACCAGCTTTTCTAACGGTACCTTTGTCTCCACGAAGAAACTAGTAAAAAGTCTCGTCTATAGCCGAGCGGGGGATCCAACCCTCCGAGGCGCGCGAGCGTCTTCGGGCGCCCGCGTTCAAACCTCTAGTCTGGGCCTTTTCGGTCGGATTGCCCCGCGGCCTGTTCCGAGGATTTACAGACCTGACAACGGGGTGCGCTCACGGCGTGCGTCTATATGATCCTCTATATGAACCAGTCTCAGTCTAGTCCTGATCCTCTATATGAACCAGTCTCAGTCTAGTCCTGATCCTCTGTATGAACCAGTCTCAGTCTAGTCCTGATCCTCTATATGAACCAGTCTCAGTGTAGTCCTGATCCTCTATCAGACCTCCATCAGTACAGAGACCATCAGAGAGAAGATGGTCTGTTTCTATAGAGTTATTCTTAATGCTCGTCATCGGAGCCACCGGGTCAGATTCTGGTGAAACCAGATGAACTCATGCAGGTTCACAGAACCTCCTTCAGCTCAGACTCCAGCAGAGACCGGTCCACCGTGGACAGACCCAGATCCTCCAGCAGAGACCGGTCCACCATGGACAGACCCAGATCCGGAGCTCCGGAGGGAGGAGGAGAGCTCAGCTCCCAGCAGCAGCAGCGTCTCCTCCTCCTCCTCCTCCTCTTCCTCCTCCTCCTCCTCCTCCAGGAGCAGAGCTTCTCCTCTCTGCTGGAGACCCAGGACGTATTGCTGGACCCGCTGGAGGGAAGGGAGGCACGGGAGAACCAGAACCAGAACTGAGAGGAGCAGACTGTCAGACCCTGCTGCAGTAAGATGAGAGGTTGTCTAAAGGGACTCTGGTGCTCAGAGACACTACCACTTTAGTCCACAGGGGGCGACAGAAACAACAGGAAGTAAAGTTCCTCATAACTTAATCTAATAAAATCACGTTTTGATCTGGACTCTCTCCACCTTATGTGACGTCTTCTCTAATATAGCTTCTCCTACCTTGCAGGCTTTGGGGCTGTGGATGAAGATCCACACAGACAGCAGGTTTCCAGGCATGCCGATGATGAAGACGAGGATGTAGAGGACGGTGAAGGGTCCCATCTGGTCGTTGACGATGCACTGCCCCCCCTCCTCGGCTCCTCCGGCGCTGGAGTTGAGGGAAGAAGACGTCATGGAGAGCTGAGAAACACAAAGCACCGGATCACTTTGTTTTCTGTTAGAACTAATCAAATAAACAGTAAAGGTTCAGAAACACACAGAGAGAGAGATGACTGTTTGTCAGGTTGTAAACATGAGTTTATGGTCTCAATCTCTAGTTTCAAGTCTTCTTCAATACAGCATGATGTTCATTTAGTACATTATGGTCCATTTAGAGTCACACAGACCATAAAGCAGGGGATGCTTTAGGGCGGGGCTACACGGTGGTCACTACCAGAGACGTAATGTACTAAATGAACATCATGCTGTATTGAAGAAGACTTGAAACTAGAGATTGAGACCATAAACTCATGTTTACAATGTTTACTGAGGTAATAAATCAAGAGAGAAGTAGAGTCATTTTCTCATAGACTTCTATACAACCAGAGGAGTCGCCCCCTGGTGGACACTAGAGAGACTGCAGCTTTAACACATGAAGCTCTGGTGACAGACAGGTAGCTGCAGCTCTGTGGTCACATACTGAACCTCGCTGCAGCAGGAAGTGGTTCATCAGGAAACTTTTACTCATTTCATTGAAAAACACAAAGCAGCTTCTCTCCAACTTCAGAACAAACACGATTCACCAGAAACAACAAATAAAGACAGAACAACGGCACTGTGAAGTATTCAGATACTTTACTGCAGTAAAAGTACTCATACAACACAGGACAAATACTCTGTCACAGCAAAGGAACTAATATAAGTCCTGAGTAGTTTCTTATTTAATTAAGAACTTTAAAGCAAAATGTCAGCTCGTTGTTTTCAATGTAGACGACATTATTGTGCATCAGGACGTGATATCTGATTTCATTATGATTCCATTGACAGAAGATCAATATCATATTGATTGATCGAGCAGCTCCATAAAACAAGTGTTTTATAACCTGAAGCTTGTTTCCTTTATATAAGAATGGGTGAGTTCAGTGAGCATCCTTAAAGAGTTATTATTTAATCAAAACTTCTGGTTTCATGTGAATCATCGTATTTAAACTGAGAGGACGCTGCATCACGTCTCATTCATTGATCGTCTCTCTGAGAGACAGAAGTAAACCTGAACGATGTCTTACCCTTAATGTGTCCTCTAATACCGTCCTTCCATAGGTCCTTGGACCACGTGTTGGACCCCTGAGGACCCTCCAGTCCCCCCCCCCCCCCCTCTTCAGGTCCTCGGGGTGCGTTTGATTCAGTGTGTTGGTGCAGATCGTTCTGCTCGAGGCTGCGGAAGCTGCAGACAGATAGAAGGTGATTTCCTGCTGCTGTCGTCAGTTTGACCACAGGCCACGCCCCCCTGTAACACACATACACACACTCACACACACTCACTCACACACACACACACACACACACACACACAGTGTGTGGGAAAGATTAAATTAGGCAAACAGCTTTCTGCTGAAATGGTTCATTCCAATCCAGAATCTCAGGTTTTGATTTGAAGTCATGTGACGGCGTCCTTATTTAAGACAGACGCGTCTTCTCCTGAACATGGAACCGTTCTGTTTAAAGCGGACGAGTTGAGAATGAAGAACGAGGCGTTTAATGACACACACAAAGCTCAGAATGCAGAAGAGACACACAAGAATACGACTTCTCACCATTCTTCACCAATCTAACTCTCTTCCTGTCCAGGTAGCTGACACTGACGATGTATTATTTATTTATTCATTCATGTATTTATTGAAGGGAAGCCACTTGAGATGTAGCATCTCATTTTATAAATACAAACACATTATTAAATGACATAATATACACTTTATATACACAGATATAAGAACACATTAATGAGTCATATAATAAATGAACACATCACATTATTCTGACTTCAGTCAAACTGAAAGAATTAAAACACAAACAGATTCAAATAAAGACTGGAAGGGAAGTTACTAGACTGTTTATGTTATTAACATTTTAACATCTTATTGTTCACCAAAATATAAAGAAACAGAAAGTATAAATATAACTTCTATACATTGTATATATGTGTGTGTGTGTGTGAGTGGTGTGAGTGTATGTGTGTGTGTGTGTATGTGTGTGTGTGTGTGTGTGTATGTGTGTGAGTGGTGTGAGTGTATGTGTGTGTGTGTGTATGTGTGTGAGAGTGTGTGTGTGTGTGTGTGTGTGTGGGTGTGCGTGTGTGTGTGTGGGTGTATGAGAGTGTGTGTATGTGTGTGTACGTGTGTGTGTGTGTGTAGGTGTGTGAGTGGTGTGAGTGTGTGTGTGTGTGTGTGTACAGGTGTGTGAGTGGTGTGAGTGTGTGTATGTGTGTGTGTGTGTGTGTGGTGTGTGAGAGTGTGTGTGTGTGTGTGTGTACGTGTGTGTGTGTGTGTAGGTATGTGAGTGGTGTGAGTGTGTGTATGTGTGTGTGTGTGTGT
>NW_022283547.1:0-5496 GCF_004355925.1 Anarrhichthys ocellatus
CTCTCTCTCTCTCTCTCTCTCTCTCTCTCTCTCTCTCTCTCTCTCTCAGAAAATGATCTGTGGTTTTAATAAGAGTCTTGGCCTCGCAGGACTCAGCTGCTATCCTGACGACAGACGCAGCGAGGTGTGTGGTGTGTGTGTGACAGCGGGTTGCAACAGACGGTAAGAGCTTAGCAGTGGGGAGATGAGATGTCCTATGGGAGGCCAACCAGTCACCCAAGGGCCCCTGCACGAACAGACGCGCTCTCCTCCCTGCTCCATGTTTTTCTCCTCTTCCCTTTTCCGTCTTTCACTTCCTCGCTGCACATTTGAAGTTTTACCTCCACTTCCCAGCCTTCCTCCTCCTCCTCCATCTTCATCATCTCCCCAAGTACTCCTTTTCCTCCCTCATTTCCTTCTTTGTCTCCCCCCCCTCCCTCCCAGCTAGTCTGGCTCCCTGGTAATCTCTCCTCTCCCCCACAGAGAGGCGAGAGAATAGACGAGAGTGCAGCTGTATGTGCTCAATTAACAGAGACCTCACAAAATACCTTCGGAAAGAATATGCACAGTATCGGGCTCTCCACACACACACACACACACACACACACACACGCACACACACACACACACACACACACACACCCCCCGTTTTCCACCCACACCATCTAAGAAGCGACTAGCTGGGTTAATGACTTGCTATTTGTCACTGACAGCGGCAGTTTCCGCCCCCCCTGCCTTGACTGACAGCTCCCTCGTTTACTTGCTGCCTCTTCCCACTCGCTTCCTCTTCCCCCTCAAGTGGATTTTACCAGATCTTTAACAATCTCTCGCCCTTTTGTCTCCTTCTCACTCATACCCAGCAGAAGAGTGTGGACAGTGTAAAAGTGTGTGTGTGTGTGTGCCAGTCAGCTATTATATACAGTATAACTGAAGTAAGTACAGTGGCTGCACAAACACAGGGCCTCCATCGGTTTTAAAAAAATCACATTGACCCAACCTTGTGGCCGGTAAGATGGATTTTGGAATTCTCTCATGGGATGCGTATGTCTGTGTGTGTGTGTGTGTGTGTGTGTGTGTGTGTGTGTGTGTGTGTGCGTGTGTGTGTGTGTGTGTGTGTGCGTGTGTGTGATCATGTGGCAGAGCAGGGCCAGAGAATGTTCTGCATTTGATCTGCAGGAGTTTTTTTCCGCTCCTCCTCTCCTCGGGGAGCCTCTGCTCCACATTCTGACTCCTACTGAGACCCATCGACACTCCCCCGACTCTTGCTCTGTCTCTATCACACATACTGTACACACACACACATGCAGGATATAGACCTACATGTACTACAAGTAGTAGACACACGTCACACATATAAATATTACACACTTTATACATCTGAGAAAGTAAGTTTTCCCAGAGCCTAAACCATGTGGGGTAAATTATAAGACTCTTGTAAAATGGATACTGCAGTTTTGCAATAATTTGAAAACATAATGATTTTTCTACAGTACCACAGGTATCGGGGCTCAAGACTAACGGCGTCTGGTAGTCCTGTGGACGACAGAGAATTACTCCGATAATGCTGCTTAGTGAACAAACAAATCGATGTTGAAATCAGCAGGAGGAGAGACAGTTAAAGTTAAGGTGCGTTCACACCAGTGGTGTATAAAGTACCCAAAAGCCATACTTGAGTAAAAGTAAAGATACCTTACTGGAAAATGACTCCAGTAAAAGTAAAAGTCACCTATTAGAATACTACTTGAGTAAAAGTCTTAAAGTATCTGATATTTACTGTACTTAAGTATCAAAAGTAATTTTCTGATATTAAATGTACTTAAGTATTGAAAGTAAAAGTACAAGTAAATGCTGTTAATAAAAAAGCGAAGGGTCAGAATTTTGAGAATTATGAAGTTTATTCTTTTACGTGCTGTGGCACCATGACCAAGGACATGGAGCTGTGTTGACAATAATTGGGTTGGCTGTGATCCAACCAGGAGCAACAATGTTCAATGTAATATATTGTACATAAGTATACTTTTTGCATCTACTATGAACTTATCATCATAATTCTTCGATAAGCAATATGACACTATGAAGGAGTTGTAACAGTGCGTTTATAAGTATGCTCATTCCGACTAGAGGATGTAGAGGGCAAATGCATAATATTGTGTTCAGCAAAAAATATCCACTTGATGCATCAGGTCAGTGTTGTGAGAAAGGACACCTGCCTTGTAAACTCCTATGGGCCTGATTTGAACACAATAGGCAAAGGGTTTGCTCAAGCTGAATCTGCAATTGGGCGACTGCTACCATCATAACTCCATCTGATCATCCACAAAATGACTCAAATATCAAAACATGATCAATACTAAAGCAGCACCGAAAGTAACAACCCAGTCATTACTGAAAAATGTCCTGTTCATCTTCAAAAGAAGTTGGTTTTCAAAATTGCGAGAATTCAGTCTCGCTCTTCTTGGGCTGAAGACTAGTCCTGCGATGCTAAATAGCCTTTCACAGGCCGCTGAGGCAGGTAGAGGTGTGTTCAGCTTCACAGACAGCTTGCGCACAGCTGGGAAGGATTTCCCTAATGCTGCGCTCTCGCGGCTCCTGTCAATCCTATGGTGTGGTGGCTAGCTATAGCTAACATTAGCCAACTAGTGCTGCACAACTGTAAACACTTCCTCAGCTCACTAACTCGCTAGCGATCCACGGGTGTTGGTCTTCGTCACCACCGTCGTTTGTTGCGGGAGTAGCAGTTGCTTCCAATTCTGCTTCCATCATGAAATCAGTCATCGTAGAGTGGAATTCTGCTCATGTAGTCGCCCGCTAGCTATAGCTTATAGCATCCTGTGCTTTGAGAGCACTTGTTTGCAATTGTGTATTAACGTGATTAACCAATGATTTAACTTGCAAGCTAGGACCACTGATTCACCAAACCTGCTTGCTTGCAGTCTCTGTTCCACCACAGTCCCCGACGCTGGTCTCATGATTCATTTTGTTTCTAAAGATAGATTTGATTTTGTAGCGAGTAACGAAGGTTTCAGGGGAAATGTATCAGAGTAAAAGTATCAGTTTTCTTTGCAAAATGTAGTGAAGTAAAAGTAAAAGTCAACAGAAATATAAATAGTAAAGTAAAGTACAGATATCCAAAAAAACGACTTAAGTATTTCTACTTCGTTACTATACACCACTGGTTCACACCAAACGCGGCGCGAATTATTCGCGCGATTAGATTACATACAAAGTCTATGCACAGACGCGATGAGACCGAAGTGACGCAAAAGATGGCACCCCAAACGCGCGAGTTGAAATTTTTCAACTCCGGCAAAAAAAATTGTGTGCTGCTGCGGCGCGATAGCCTATCAGCGTTGAGATGCTCCCCCTGTCATCAGTGACGTCCTGCCGTTGTTGAATCAGGAAACAAATACTGTAGCCGTCTGTGTTCACCCAGAGCTCTACGATACCTCATATTAGTAGAGACCGGTATGTGTATAAATGTATGTGTATAAACCATATGGTACAAACATGTTTGATGGCGGAAATAAATGGCGGACAGTCGAACGGCTTCCAGGGCAATAAGCCACGCCCCCTCTCCGGCGTGTTTGACGCGAATGGGGAGAGTCAAATGGTCCCCGGCGAGTGAACGCGGTGGAATGACGAGATTAACACGATTAACGACGCGTTTGGTGTGAACGCACCTTTAGCTGTGAGCTGCCATTGACCGGCGCAGTCCTGCGGAGCTGACGTTTACGGAGGTTGAATTGAATTACATTACGATGCGTTCCAGCTCTATTTAGTAAAATTGAGTATCAAGCGAAGGAAAATTGATTATAACGTTACCATGATGTGGACGAATGTAATCTTGTAAAATGTAGTTTTCGGCGAGAAACTTAAGGCAGATCATTAGGTTTTAATTATAATTCTAAAAATCGCAAAAAAAACCTGTTTGCAAACGGTAATAAAGAAGTTTATGTTGAAGTACGTGGGATTTATTGTTCCGTTTTCATTTCATATTGTGGTATCGAATTGGTTCACCAGAATCGGGGCAATTCACTGGTATTAGTATCGACTACTAACTTTGGTGAGATCCCTACTATGCACTGAAGAACTCTAGCATAAAGGCATGGTATCGTATCATTACTATCGACACCAAAAGTATAATTTGGGTGCTAGCTACTTGGTTTCATATAGCAAAAAATAATTACAGGGTTCGCAGCAAGGAGCTGCTATTCAATCAGTTTACACACACACACACTGAGTGTCTTATCCACAGTATAAAAGCAGAGCCGTCACACTGGTTTAAAGCTGCAGTGGAACGGAATAAAAATGGTATTGTAATTGAAGCACAAAATCTTTATCACACACACAACCAGCTGAGCAGTCAGGCTCATGCACATTAATGTGCATTACATTAACCAGATGTGTGGGGTCTGTGGGTATGTGCGTGTTGGAGTGGGTGTACACACATTTATGTGTCATTGATCTGTGCCACTGTGTGTTTGTGTGTGTTTGTCCAATTTCCACTCAAATTAATGGTGCCTCTTTATAGGCCTTCTGCTAGAGTGGCACTGAATTACTTGGTGCTTCACTCTCGCACCTGGGACCCATTCAATGTTATAGCCACAGCTAGCTGCTAACTTGGGACCCATTTGCTGCAACAGTATAGTTAGCATTACAGATACAAGCGCTATTTCTGCAGAGA
This sequence comes from Anarrhichthys ocellatus, assembly GCF_004355925.1. NCBI lineage: Eukaryota > Metazoa > Chordata > Actinopteri > Perciformes > Anarhichadidae > Anarrhichthys > Anarrhichthys ocellatus. Next base: position 4,664 of record NW_022283547.1, read on the forward strand.
ATTCAGCGCTAACTAACATGGTTCTCAGGCCAGCACCTGGGACCCGCAGATGTACGTCAGACATCGCTGAGAGTGGACAACATGTCCACGGGACACTTTAAAAGACTGAAAGGCTAAAAATTCATATTGCGGGGATTCTGTATGTAGTTGCAGCAGGCGGTGCTGCATGAACTCTTATTTGTGTAATAAAATGTTCACATGCAACTTCATTCCTGCAAACATGTGTTTTATCAGTCAGGAGATATCATCAAAACATGTTAATCAATGTCAATAAAATCCTCAAAAGTGCTTATTGCTATTTTTTCACAGACGCTGATATTATCTATTACGCCTATATTGAGTGTAAATGCAATAAATCCCTTCAAAGAACTATAATAGCCGGCTGATGTTTTCGCCTTATGCTTGAACATAATGCAAAGTCCACAAAACTGGAACTCTACACAATATGCTAAACTGGTTTTGTAATTAAGAACAAGTGAAGCTAAAGTTATAAGACTCAGGTGGTCGTGATTAGTTTCTCTGTGTGAATGAGAGTTAAGTTGTCTTCCAATACATACTGGCCCAGCAGTGTTTTGTGTTTGATGACAGACTGGGAATAATTGTGGTTTTTGGTGCAACTTCTGTATGTATTTTGGTCAAAATACATCATACATGATAGCTAGCTACATCTGTCACCCCCAACCAAGATGGCTGATGTCTGAGTTGTTTGATTTCTGCTCTGGGACAAACACACACACACCATCAAACTACAAAACACATGAACACATTAACGCTCTTATCCAGATCCAGCGTGGCGTGTGTTTATCCCCAGTAGGCTGTGTGTGTGTGTGTGT
>NW_022283548.1:0-5496 GCF_004355925.1 Anarrhichthys ocellatus
GTGTGTGTATATATATACGTGTGTGTGTGTATATATATATACGTGTGTGTGTGTATATATATATATACGTGTGTGTATATACGTGTATATATACGTGTATATATACGTGTGTGTATATACGTATATACGTGTGTGTATATACGTATATATACGTGTGTGTATATATATATACGTGTGTGTATATACGTGTGTATACGTGTGTATAAGTACAGACTGTATTCACATGGATTGACTCAATGCATGATTTTAAATGGGCATAGGTTTAGTATCTCGAGGTGATTTATTAAAGTAAAGACTTCATATTATTATATTCTTCTTTGCCGAAATCTGACCATTAAATCTGCTGAACCTCACATCACTGGAGGTATAACCATATCCACTCATCATAACTAATTATAGAACATTAAGTTAAGTGTGGGAACTAGAAACATGGTTGTACAAAGTAACAGCAGCAGCAACACATAGATGACTCTTCTACTTGTGTCTGTACGTGTGTGCTAGGAGGCTTCCCAACATGCTGGTTGAATCACAGAAGCACTCAGCCGGTTATCATCAGCTATGATTATTCATCATGATTTCAGCTCTACTCATGTTCCCTTTATTTGAACAAAAGGATGCAGTGTTTCCCTTTTGACATTCACTAAACATTTCTACAGTCGAATACATCTGCAAACTGTCTTTACCGATGTGTTACACAAAACCAGTTCAAATTTCAGTTTCTTAATTCACCTGTTCACACGTTCATGTTTTCAAAGATGCCGAACCAGTAATGTATCATATGTCACATGTATGTAATGCATTATGGGTATTTAAGATGGCGACGCTCTGAGGAGCCTGGTGCTCGATGCGTCACACGGCGATGATCCTTCTCACGTCCGTGGGACGACACCAGCACCCGGAAGCTCAAGCAGCTAAATGGAATTCAGCCATCACACATTTCATCGTTGTACTTTCCTTATGTAGTCGTGTCTACTGTGATACTACGATAACTGAATGGATTATGAAATAAAGAGACCCACAACACATTCAGTACTAAACCACATCCACAGCGTCACGCGCTGCTTGTTTTGTGTTCTACAGTTTTCTTTTGAAGCTGTTATTTTCTGTAATATTTTAGAGAGTGGGCCTCGTCTCCTAGACTTCTGCATCGTCGGCAGCTTTACAGTAGAAAGAAGTCTTGGACTTTATTTTGTTATTAAGTGAACTACAACTTCACCACAGTGGACACCCACAAAGCCTGAATAAATATGTGGGAATACCCGACTCTTATGTCAACCCCCGGGGAAAGTCATGCTTCCCTAACCGGAAATTACCGAAACCCACTGACATCTGGGACTTTTGCTCCTTTGCACTCCGGTTTTCATAATCGGCTCTGAATATAGAAACGGAAGAATTCGTTTTAAATCATTTTTATTCTGCTTCAAAGAAGCTAAACCTTTGGTCTTTATCAGACGTATTGAGTCCCACTGGGACAAACCCTCGAAGATATTCAACATATGTAAATACAAAGTTTTCTTCATCCACTCAGCATTCTAAATATTTCAAACATGTCAAATACGAAACAGACCAAATAAATAGATAATTATTCAAATATTATACGTGGTTCAATTATTTTACAAAACTATACAATAGCTATTTTCTCCGATGACGAGGTCATCGATATGAAGAGACGTACATAGTGATACCCAGTTTACATTAGCTGCACGAGGCACAGCTGTAAACGAATCCTACAAAACACATAAATATATCAATTATGATGTCATCCATTATGACAATAAATAAGCCTATAAAAAAGGCTGATATGATTTGACTTGTGAAGCCTCATAAATGATCCCAGGGTGTCTTCCAGCAGAGAGCAGCTGTACCAGAGTTCCCTCTGCTGTCTGCTCACCAATCACTCCTTCAGACCTTCAGACCTGACACCCCGAGGGTCCACTTCCCGGAGGACTTAGTGCATTTTAAAACAAACACAGCATGAACTGTAGTGTGCCCCCCGGGACAGCTGGTCTGGATGGATCCCTTCTAGTTGTAGGTGTTGGCTCTGGTGCAGGTGCAGCCCACAGCTACTTCCACAGTAACCGGCTTCAAATGGTATTTCTTCCCGTCGTCGCAGAGCTCCCTCCTGAGAAACAGCCTGCTCTGCATTACGGGGGACGAGTTGTAGTTGTGGCTCTCCACCGGGGGTTTGTTGTCCTGGATCAGGACGCAGCCCGAACACAAGCACCGAGCCTCGGCATAGGTGGAAGGAAAGTGATCCTTCTTCGTTACGAGTCTGGAAAGGAACAAGAGGACTCGGTGAGCAGCTTCTCCAAAGACAGCAAGGACATGTGACATCCAATGAGATCATGCTTTCCTCACGGCCTCAGTCCAGATTGAAACATATCATGGCTGAGTTACCAACTGCCCCAAGGACCCCAGACCATCAGGGGCCCCGAGTTGTTTCTCATTCACTGTTTTCACTTTGTCATTATGTGCTAGGGGCCCCAACCAGAGAGTAAGAGGTCATATTTAACAATGTGTTACTTATATACTTATAAACGTTTTAATGCTAAATAATAAATGTCTTATGCTAAATTCTACTCTGAAAATGAACTATAGCTGTCAAACAAATAAGTTAGTCTGGTGAAGTAATGTAGTAAAAGTGCAATATGATATAGATATAGATGTTTAAGTATAAAATGGAAACACTGAAGTAAAGTGCAAATAGCAGGCCGACTTCCCACCACTGCAGTCCGGTCCACCAGCACCGTGCGGTGTGCTCTGCCTGGGATTGACACTTGGAGGTGACAGACTACACGGTTTGTTTTGCCCTGCAGTTCCCAAACAGATGAGACCGGCCATGGATCACAAAGTCTGTGAACCTTCATGAATCCTCAGAGAAACATCTCCGGCTGCTCACTGATCTCCTACAGAAGACAATCAGAGCTGGAAGTGGACTAGAAAGCTTCGGAAACTCTATAAGTGCAGAGGAAAAATCCCAAATCACTGACAGACAGGCTGATAATATGCTGCAGCGATCAGAGATTACACAATTTACTCAGTGAAGCAATCCACGTCATTCCCAGCGGATGTATGTGCCAGCAGAGCTGCGGTCAGTGGATGAAGAGGGACTTCCCCTTCTCTGGAGCCACGACCGCGTCATCGGCGGGCACCACAGCACGAGCACTACGAGGTCAAAAGGATGCGCGGAGGTGCGCGAATATTGTGCAAATATGAATTGATTTTTCTCCGAAGCTTTACATAACTGAGTGTTATGGCTGCACCTTGCCATCACATGCAAACAAAGCTTTTCTCCATATTTGAACCTGACATGATTCGCTATCTTTAAAAACTTTAGGATCTCGTTCTCACAACTTCCCGAGCCCGAACTGTGACTCCTGATACAGACACAGCAGGGATTTATATATATGAGCTCATTGAGAGTTTCTAACTGGAAGCTCATCAGAAGAGCAAATCAATCCCAGCGAGAGGGTGCACCTGAGCAAACAGTCCCCCTGATCACGGAGACTAATCCGCATCACATAGTCTATCTTCAGGATCAGTTTCTGTATTGAACTCATTTCCCTCAAATCGTCTCCACGTGTCTTTGCCTCCACCGGGGACCTGGTGGAGCGGTTCAACCCTTAAAGTCACTCATTTCATTCACGTGCTGCATCTGAAAACTGTCTTGAATGAAACACACGCGTGCAACGCGTCACAATGATACTCACACGTATCTCCAGGGGGACAGGGACCGGTCCCGGATGTGCTGAGGCGGCTGCTGCGGGAAAAGCGCCACGGGGCAAGGGGCGGGTGAGTCGGGCTCCGCCGCAGTCGAGAGCTCCAGAGACTGCGGGTAGTGGTTCCGCAGCTTCCTCTCCGCCGCCTCGCTCAGCTTGCTGTCATCATAGCACCGGTTCATCCTGCACGTCCACACGGGCACGAGACAAAGTCCAAAGATGAGAATCTGTGGAGGGGCAGACAGGCAGACAGTCAGACCGGCAGACAGGCAGCTGAAGTGCCGGAGCGAGTATAGAGAGCGGCCAGTATCAGCCCTGCCCCGCCTGTCTGTGTCCCACTCACCTGCTTCATGTCCATCCTCTGTCTCTCTTCTGACTGGTAACGAGAGGACCTGCTTGTGTTATAACAGCAACCATGCTCACCCGCCGGCTATTTATTGAGTCGGTGCACAAGGTGGGAAAAACCGGCAGCATGAGGAAATGAAACGCTATTTAGTTCCTGGACTTCCTCTTTCATAAGTGCAAGGAGCCCAGCAGGTAGGGTGTGAGGGCTGGTCGCGTGCTGTTGTCATCGGAGAGAGGGCGGCCTAGGAAACTTCTTAATACGTAGGCACACACGCGCGCGCGCGCGCACACACACACACACACACACACACGCGCGCACTTGAGTGCAGAGAGGCTGACGACATCTTGCAAATATGTCGCCAAACACAAACAGCGCTGAAACAGGAGAGCGCCCTCTTGACCTTTGAACCAACATGGCGCAATGACCACGAGGGGTTAGGCCCGACCTATGTTATGAAGCTGTGTGTATGATATGGTGCTGTATACATATATTAATCTATACATAACGCATTTACAAACACTGCTGAGCAAGGCAATTATTGATACCAATTAAATCCTTTCTTACATGAATTATGTATGTACATGTCTGTTGTTTTAGACCTTCAGAGTGAGGACATTCATGAAAAGTGAGGACATTCATGAAAAGTGAGGACATTTTTAGTTGTGATGGTTAAAGAATGCATTATGTTCTCACAAAGATTTAAGCGCAAGGTTTCATGGATGGAAACGTGTTTTATGTGTGTGTGTGTGTGTGTGTGTGTGCGTGTGTGTGTGTGTGTGTGTGTGTGATGGCATGGTAGGTCACGCTTCATCTGTTTGTTTATTTATTTGAGAACGTTAAGAAATACAAATGAGCCATTGACACAAAATCTCACGCAGAAAAGCACCCTCCCAATGCGTCAGCTGTAATGACGCAACACTAATTTGAATACAGAACTGTAAATGCCATGGGCCTATGAGATCTAAAAATAGCAGGATTTGTTTTTTTGGTTCTTGTGCCAAGAGAATTTCCAGCAGACGTTTGAATGGCACTAACACTGCCAAGTCTCCTTTGAAAGCGATATGGTGATAGCTATTATTAGCAGACCATTGTGATCATATCTCAACGGCACTGAGGCACAACAAAGTCTCTGTTGTTTGCGTTGTATCAATTCTGCTGTGATGCAATGAAATGGCTCCACAGTCTCAGCACCAAGTGACAGTCACTCCCACCACACAGGATCCAGAGCAGGGGTCTCAAACTCATCTTCACTCTGGGCCACATCAGCATCACGGTCGCCCTCAAAGGGCCGGTTGTAAATGTAACTTCTCCTAACATATTGGTAAATAACTGTCTCTGCATTTGATTATTGTTTATTCAAGTGTTAAAATATTGAACATGCAGTTACAGTTGTGTGAAAAAGTGTTTGCCCCCTTCCTGATTTCTTATTTT
>NW_022283549.1:0-5491 GCF_004355925.1 Anarrhichthys ocellatus
CACACACACACACACACACACACACACACACACACACACCATCTCTCCAGCCCCTTCGGGATGTGTACCTCCCATCTTTTAGTTGTTACCACGGGGATAGCTGCCAACAGAAGGGGGGGGGGGGGGGCAGTGTGGATGAAATCAATATTTTGATAATCTCAAACGTATTCATTAATATCTACTGAAATATTAAGAACTTCACCATAAAAAAGTTAAACTAATGTCGGTCTGTTGGTGAAGAACAAAATCCTGTCCTTTCAAAATAAGATGATTTCCTCTCACTAAAGTGAATCTTTGTTCCTCCACAACCACACTGTTTACATTTAGATTTACCTGATTGGAGGCCATTCATCAACCTTTTCAACCGTACATAATATTATGTGTGTGTGTGTGTGTCCGTCCAACAGACCGGATCCTACACCTGGTAGAAATTTGCCTACGGAAGAAGTTTCTCAAAATAGAACGAAATAACCTTTGATACTCAATACTGCTGCAGTTCATCTGTGCCAACACACACACACACACACACACACACACACACACACACACACACACCCTTGATGTTTACCTTGAGGGCTGAAACGGTGACAGTTAAAGATTCCATACAAACAAACATCTCTCTCTTGTTTCACAGCTGTCTCTCATAAAACTGACACAACGGAGAAATAACGACAGAGCAGCAAAACCAAAACTCTTCCCTTGACCTTTGACCTCCCTATGGAGGCATGTGGATCAACTACAATAAAATGTCTCCTTCAGGGATCTAAAACAAATTGTAGTTTTCTTAAAAACTACAATTGGAAAAGCAGGAAATCAGGTGAACATCTGGAGTTCCTCATGAGGTCCAGGTATATAGTATATAATGTAGCCATATTGTTTGTCTTTCATACTATTGCACTGTGTTTGCACACCTGTTTGAATTGTTAAATTCTTTGTAACAAAGTATAAAACTGTTGTGATACGTTATTGGTCACCCAACCTTCTCTTGCACAGGAAGGTCAGAGCCCTGAAGCTGCAAGAACCCAGTTTCTCACAGTTGAGATGTTGGCCGAATAAAAGCGGGCGGCAAAAGTGAAATCCGGATAAAAGACCTCCTAACCTGCGTGGTCCTCCACTCCCCCTTTATTTCCTTTAAGCCTAAACGATGACAAATAATCTCCAATTCCATCAGCCAACTGCAGTAAAGAGGGAGAACCCTCCCGAAAGCTCCTAAAGATTAAAGATACAACCCGATAGCAGCTGGCACGAGAGCAAAGTGTGCTCCCCATCACGGAGAAGATCCGATAGAGATCACTTCAGAGCAGAAACCTCCGCCAGTCGATAACCTCCAAAGTGCTGCGTTATCAGGGGAGACCCAGCGCGTCTCACACGCCTCCAAACAACAAGCTGCTCTGGAGCCAATGAAAATGGGGGTTTAATGCCCTGTAAGACCGGCGGGTTTAACAGAGAGAGAGTGTGTGTGTGTGTGTGTCGAAGTCTTATCAAAACCGCTGCTAAAAGCTACTTAGGAGGAAACCCACAGGAGTGACCACACAGACTCAAAATAGACGCACACTTCCCAAAATGCACCATGTGCAATCATTTAAAAGGAATATGATGCTGCCCCGCGGGTCAACGCAATCAGAGCTGAAGAGGTCGGGTCTGAGTCGCTTTGTGTAGCCGTTCATATCTGCCAGGAAATCAGACTGTCAAAAAACTCACGTAAAAATGTATATTTTTGTAATTGAATCGTGTACCCACCAGCTGATCTAAACAAACACCATAATAAGTGGTCACCTGTTATCACGTGACGCGGTACATGGACGTTACGTTGTATGATAACGAGTAGAACAAGCAGGAACGTGTTTCTACAAATGTTTTTCAGCAAAGTATGATTTTAAACTGACAAAACAGAAACTACACTTATTTGCAGGGTCGAAAAATAAAACTGACTTTAAATCAAAGCGACCCGAGTGATGTCTCTAGGTGGGACATCGTGCGTTTGGCCTGCAGGTAAAAGACTGACAACAGTGGAAGTGAGAGAGAAACCCTCCACTCCCGAAAAACACTTGACCTCCTGAGACTTGTTAAGTTGGCTGTCAGACAGCTGTTGCACCGGGGAGCTCCCAGATGTGTATGTATAAATATATAATACTTCATGACTTCTTCATGAGGCTGAACAACAACATGCATGTTAGAAAATCATTTTGCAGCATGAATCAAAACTATTAACAGGTTTGCGTTCCAATGTGCACACATCACGTCCATCATATTCTGCGTCCGCAGCCAAAACACAAAGCTTCCTCCTTAATTCAATTACATCCGCCAGCTGCAATCTGGAGAAAAGGAGGAAGAGGAGGAAGTGTTGACCCAGACTTTCGCTCTCGGTGTAGCTGACTGTGATCTCAGGGGGGGGAACAGAGCAGCTGTGTTAGCCAGGAAATGTACAACACGGCACAGGGAGGTGCAGTGCAGCAGCTACAATAACTCTCCTCTATACGATGCAGGAGTTTATGTTTTGTCTCGGTGGAAAACAGAGGCAACAGGATTAATAATGAGCTTGTTGAACCCGTGGCTGTATCTTCACTCCCTTTATACCTCGGGATTTTTTTAGGAAAGTTTAGCTACTCAGAAGTAATATTAACTCCTGAAACAAAATGTTTTACACGACACGCGTCTGACATTGCTTGGGTTTTAGCCTGTGTGGGATGAAGTTATCAACATACCACATACACCAGTAAGAATGGCTGAAGGAGAGAGTAGAGCCGGGGTTATTAAAGTCTCGATTGAAGGTCGCACATTTAACATTAAGTTCCTCGAATTCACCCGTTTGCAGATGATGCTGATCAATTTATCTGAGGAGTTGATACGTTTGATTTTTTTCCTTTTCTCCTCAAACATGCAGCGTTCATTTCCATCTCACTTCCACATGTTATAACCGTCGCTAACGGCACTAGCATTGATGACAAAACGGAATTCCTGAGACGATCGTGAGGCGCTACTACCGGTAGCTTTCTACAAGTCGTCCGTGCCGTCACGTCTAACCTGACAAAGACAATGTGAGCTACTGACAGGGAAAGTATTGAAAAGGACGGCGGATGATTCAAATATCATGGATGCATTTCATTGTCACAAATCCAAATACAACTATTCGTACGATATCTTACCAAAAGTTACTTGTTTTTTGTGCGTTTTTTTTTTTTTTTTTTTAAGAAGTCTAGCAACACTTGCTCGTTACTTGAATACTTTTCAAAATAAACTTCCGTCTCCACAAGAAACTACTTAGTTACATCACGGTAACAAAACTACTTGGTTAGGTTTAGTAAAAGATTGTGGTTTGGGTTAATTAAGCACGGAAGTAACGTGACAAATAAATCAACGTTGTCTTCTCGTCCACAGCGGCCTCCTGGGTGATGGACCGTTTCTTCTTTTTATTAAATGTAAGCTATTGAAAAAGTGAAAGTATTGAAGTGAACCACGCGCGGTAGATTTCATGGATTTTGTCACTCGTTTGCTTTTCTTGTCATATTGTTATAAGCAATAATATTTACATTTTGGCTAATCTGCACCATGAAAAGTCTTGCTGCATTAGCCGCTATTAGTCCCTGTTCTCAGCGTAACCGTTGAAGATTCAGCTGAATTACTTTGGATACCCAAGAAAATGTCCAAATCTTGTGATTACGAGGAAAGATTGGGTTTTCCGATCGGACATCAGAGGAAAAAAGCAAGTTCCACTGATTCCAGCAACACGTGTTTGGGGGAAACCAAAGTTTATAAATTCAGATATCTAGACCTGGTCAGATACTTTGGGCGGGGAAAAGAGACTATTGAGACTCTCAGCAGCTCCCGTCCCTTCATGGAGTCTTCTAACAATAAACAGAACCCCAGACGCTCCAGTGGAGGACGGTGTGGTGTAAATGTGAGCGTTATGAAGCAGGGCGTTGCTGCAGAGAGAAACATGTGTGCTCAGTTAGCTTTCCCTGGATAAATAAAGCTCAGGTCTAAGCGCTCATGAGCCCTTCAGCTCCGAGGGTTTGTGCTAATGGTTAGAAAACTGAGCTCGTGAGGAGATCTACTCGATTTTATCACTGTTTTTGATTTTTACTGTCTGCTTCGGCTGCGGCTTGACGAGAGTGTATTTAATCCCAGCAGATTATATACAAATACACACACAGATGAGTACATAATCCAGAGGCTGTGTAAAACCATCAGTATTAGCCTTTCACACCCAGATCCCAGATAGAACCGACTTCTACGGTGTCGAGGCCAACGCCATGCTGCTCACTGCCACAAGGCATTCTGGGTATTCATGTGAACTGTGTGAACCTGTCACTCGTCTATTTGAGTTGCCAGAGGCGGGATTTGTTTTTGCATTCATGCTTCATTTAGAACATTTAGAAATGGAAACTAGCTGTAAACCTGGAACCTTCTGGCACCAGAGGTAGTGTTAGATTTTGGGTGAAAATAAAAACGGTCGGTAAAATACAGGATGATGTGGCCCGTTGATGAAACTGCACTGTCCTTGGTTGAGATATTATTAATTATTTTTGTTACGTCTTTCTTTTTCCTCTCCAATAAAACAAACAACAAAAGACAAACATCCTCCATTGCATCAGCAAATCTCCAAATCAAAGCGTATTGAGTGCTTCTCTCTCTATACATATTCCTCAACTGCAAACCACTACAGCTGAAATGTGGTCGTATAGAATCAGTTCAAACCTTGATGTAGATTCAAGATGTCTTGAAATCACAGAAATCAGTTAATTCTTTACCTGACAAGGTTAAAGGTTTCAGCTGCAGTGTTGATGCATCGCCACAAACTGTGGCTGACAAGCTTTTTAAGCGCTCCTTACGAGCTTGAAGTTGCCAGAAACCAGTGCGCCCTTTCAACCCTCCAGGACCGACGGAGACCGGCGACGACTTCTCCCTCTGAAACACCCGTCCCTGTCCTGGCTCGGTGGGAGCAGCAGAGGAGCTTCCATGTGCTCCACCCAGCAGCCCGACCGAGAGGAAATACCAGCGTGTGCTGCTAAAACAATGTGGTTTTAATCTGAGAGGCCGTTAAAACTCTCTCTCTCTCTCTCTCTCTCTCTCTCTCTCTCTCTCTCTCTCTGTCTCTCTCTCTCTCTCTCTCTCTCTCTCTCTCTCTCTCTCTCTCTCTCATATACAAGAAAACACTTTCACCACTGAGGTTTAGTCAGCAGAAGATTGTTCTTCTCCACCTCTGTCTCCCTTTTGATCATCTCCCCTCTTTTCCTCCTTGGCTCTCACACGACTGCTAAAAGACACATGGATCAATCACTGAACGGGCCAACTGGGCACAGGGGCCCAAAATGTCAGGGGGAGGGAGGGCCAGACCATCACGTACAAAATGTCACTGAAAGAGATGCGTACCAACCAGGTACCAGGGACACAAAGAAACATAAAATGACTACACAAAGAGACACAAAGCCACTACAGAGAGACACAATGCCACTACAAAGAGACACAATGCCACTACAAAGAGACACAA
>NW_022283550.1:0-5491 GCF_004355925.1 Anarrhichthys ocellatus
AGAATATTTCTTACGATTCTGCAGAACCGTTGGGGGATAATCTTGGTCGAAATATATTAGTCTCTCATTCAGAAGCACACTTTTCTTTCCCCAGGCCTCGCCCAGAATCTCTTCTTTGATTTTGTATCGGTGGAATCTGATTATTATTGACCGTGGCTTGTCTTCTCTGTCGCTGGTAGGTTTTGGGGGCGAGCGCCCGGTGCGCCCTCTCAATACCAAGGTCCGTAGTTGGGGGGGGATCTCCAGCGTGTCACTGTCATAACCCGGCTCCTAGGCCATGACAAATATGGCAGACACAACAAATGATGGTCACGTAAAATGTTTATTTGACTAAATAAAGAAATAGTTAACTTTATGAAGTGTGTCAATCAATAACATCAGTAGTGTCACCGTGAATGCGTGTGGGATGAAGGTGTTGTCAGCAAAACCAAAGGAAACCAAAACCAAAATAACCGGCAGCAACTGGCTGGGATCACTCCACGTACGCCGGAGAGTAAACCCGCCTCGAGCAACGCTAGAGCAGGGTTTTTATGCCCTCCCTGTTCCCGGACCAGGTGCTCTGCATCAGGTAATCTGCTCTCTTGGGACAGAGGGACAAAAGCATACTTGCAGTGATTAGAGACAGGGGCCGTCACAGTCACGCATTAACTTTTCCACAAACTCCACCATAGACGACCCCTCCGCTCCCTTGGGAACATTATAAATCCTTAAATTCTCCCAATGTGATCTCCTGTCTTGGTCGAGTAATTTGTTTTCCTGTTGATCACTTTTATCATCTTGCCGAGCACCTGTTCCAAGTTTTGAACTCGATCTTCCACACTTTCGATCCGTGTCTCCGCCTCTGCAATTTTTTGGTTGACGTTGGCCAGCTCGGAGGAAATATCATTTAGCTGATGTTTTGTGTCTTTGCGAAAGTCCCGTATTTCTTCCAGAACTTTCGTTAAGCTTGCCATGTCATCTGGCTGAGAGTTAGCATTAGCTCCGCCATCTTGTACATGTGTCTGTGAGCTGTTCTTTGTGTTTTCTTCATTTACGGGCTCTCCAATCGTGTTTTTTTTGTTTGTGTCCTTCTTCCCCCATTGTTGCCCCACTTACCAGCCGGAATATTCTCGAAAAATGTAATATTTGATTGTTTATCAGGGCATAGTAGTTATTTTCCCGGAGGAGCTATCGCTTTAGGCTGCCATTCAGGGCGATGACGTCACCGGAACCCTCGGTTCAGGTACTTCTTAAAGTTAATGTGTAGTGATGTTTGAGGACCAAGAAGACAAACGGTAGATGTGTATATTTAAATATGTTTTATTGTTGTTATGTATCAAACGTATTGTGACCTTCATAAAGTTAATGATGAAATAAAATGTGAAGGTTTTTATGTGTTTCTTCTATTCAATATGAATAAAGTTCAACAGCACCACAAACTACAGCTGATTCATCAAGATTACCAGATCTGATCCATATATATATATATATATATATATATATATATATATTAGTGCTGGGCAATGATTAAAATATTTAATCGTGATTAATCACATGGAATTTTTGCGATTAATCGCGATTAATCTCATTGTTATGGCAAAGTTCAATAATGAATTCAAAAGTAGTGTATTGTGCACTTTTATTCTAAAAGTCCTGCTATATGAACAAAAGGTCAATAACATTTGGTTTGTAAACACTTTAAACACATCAGGTTGTTAACAGCAGTGTTCTCTTCACACAGCAGCAGTTCTATCTCTTCACTATCTGTGCTCAGTGTGTGACTGTGTGAAACGTTCCACTGCTGTGCAACAGGAATAACATGTTTCAGCACGTTTCATCTACATGTGTGTGTTGTGTCTTCATGACAGTCAGAGCATGTGAATGCAGCTCTACTGTTCATCAATATAATAATGCTGTAACTCAGAGGTGATGAAGGTTACCCAGCGATGTCCAGTAGTCTCCAGTGAGAGCAGCAGCTGCTGCACGTTGTAACGCCGTCGCTTTAGTCGTCCTCTCCTTTATTACAACTCGTGTATTCTTCTTGTGACGGTGCATCTTGAGGCTCATACGTGACGTCATTCGTTGCGATCCTAAAGCTGCGTTCACACCAAACGCGACGCAAACGCACCGTGAGAACGTTCCTCAGACCGACATCTTCCACACTAACCTGCAGTTTGTCTCCACTTCTTTGTAGCATCTGTCAGCTTGTGTTGCTTTAGTTTATCTCTACTTCTCCCACACGCTGCATCAACGTAGTCTGAAGACTTCCTCCACCGCTGCCAGTGCACACACTTTCAAAATAATGTAACAGACTGTCTCACCCAGCCGAGGAAACTCTGTAAACGGAGCAGGCAGGTCCACATGGTCCCCTGCTGGCCGACCGTCTGCCGAACAGCCCTGAGCTGGGCTTCAACGGGTCTTCATCTCCAACCCTCATCCTGTACTTGAACCAGCGGCGCTTTTCTCTCTGAAGTGCCGCGGAGTTAGCCTGCTAGCTAAACTGAGACAGCTAAGCTAAGCTAAGAAAGTGCACACTCACAGTCGCCGAAGCATAAAAAAGTCGTAGCAGTCCGTAGTCGGTGCAGAAGAAACACCGCTGCCACCAATGTTACCGAGCGTCCTGGGTTCTGTATGAGGGGCATTTGTAAGACGGTAATAAGCGGAGTCGGGAGACCAGACTTCTCGCTCAGCCCACGGCTTCTCTGTTTATTTCTAAACCCCCCCGACCAGAAGTGGAAGTCGCCTTTTCTCTACGGCAACCCTGAAGGGACATATCATCTCCAATACAAAACGATAAACATGAGACAGTCTGTTACAATAATAATAATAAATAAAAATAATGCGTTAACGCGTGATAAGATAATTGTCAGCGTTAATTAATGAATGCGTTAACGCGAAATTAACGCGTTAACTTGCCCAGCACTAATATATATATATATATATGTAATGAGTTTACTCTGACTGGTTAGCTAGTTAGCATGTCCATCTCTAGCCGTTAGCCGTGTTAGCTTGCTGAGGAATGAGGAATCAGAGTCGTTGTTTTTACGAAGCTGTAAACAGTTTAATTATCGTGACATCAGAGCAGCAGAACAAACTAACAGAGCAGAACTACATTCATCGTCCCTTAGTGCGTTGAGGTTTTGTGTCGCTCTGTTCTAGTCTCTATGTACAGATGCTACATCAAACCATGCAGACCATGTGATTGGCTGCTAGCCGTCAGGTGATCTGTGTTTACAGCGCATGTGATTGGCTGCTAGCCGTCAGGTGTTCTGACCACCCAGTGAAGTGCAGTGAAGAGAAACAAACTGGGAACATTCAAACCAAACAAATCAGATTAAAGTGAAAATAGATTAACAGGAAGTGTGGTGGTGGTGGTCACATTTCAGTCTCAGCCAATAAGCTCTCACCTAGACCTGATGTCAGCAAGACCATCTGGGGGCTGGAGTCTGTAAAGAACGACATGTAGAGCTTCAGATTCAGAGGGTCACCAGGTTACATGTTATTGATCAGCTTCTAGATTAATTTTCTTTGGTTTCAGTTCAAATCATCATTTAAATTAAACAAGTTTGACGGAGCAGCTTGAAAAGACTGTAAACGTGTTTATTTCTGCTGACGTTGGTCCTTCTAACATGACTCTCTTGTGGAGCCTCATGTGGTCATTTTGACGAACTGCAGTTTTTGTCACTTCCTCATTAGCTTCATAGAATAGAATAGAAACCCTTTTTATTGTCATATACATATACACGAAATTTGACTTCTGCATTTGACCCATCCCTGTATATAGGGAGCAGTGGGCTGCCAATGACAGGCGCCCGGGGAGCCGGGGTTCAGTGTCTTGCTCAGGGACACTACGACACGTGACACGTCCCAGTCAAGGATCGAACCGTTGACCCTGCGGTTACCAGACAACCCTCTTAAGCCAAAGCTGTTCTGAAGTATTTGTACCAGGATCAATTTGACAAATGTAAATCATAACAAATCAGTAGAGAAAAAAGAGTTAAATTATTTGCCTTGTACAGTAACATCAGTGAAATTGTACACGTTATTTAAGCGCAAAATTAATGTGTGATTAATTATGTGCAATGTTTATGCCCTGTATGTGTTGTCAAATTTGTCAATTTGTCAATTTGTGTCCTAATTTGCTTGTTTTTTAGTTGATTGATGTATTTTCTCTCACATGAGTTTTTAGCTAATACTGTGGCTTATCACCACCGTACTTCTTACTCCACCGTTAACCTCAGATTTCACTGAAGATTTCCATTTTATATACATGACGTATATCAGTGATAATAATAAAATGTACACAGTTTTGATTTATATGTAGCTAGACGCCATTGTCATAACGGTGTTGCTTGCTGTGTGGACACTCATATCCAAGATTCAATACTTTTTTGCCATGTTAACACATTTGATTGGAATTTCTCAATGTGCAGCTCAGATTGCAACACATTAACAATGTGATAGCTTTAATATATATCATAGTCATGCATGAAGACAGCATTCAGTCTTTCCATATGGAGATTGTGGTTTTGGGTTTTATTTTAAACCTAAACCCCATGCATCCTACAAATTCTGTTCCCAGACAACAAAACTGCATTGTCAATTACGTGTTTGCTCCCGGATTACGTTTGCTTTTGACGTGTCACAAATACCTTCTTAATAGTAGTGTGCGGAACTCTGTGTAGGGAAGAAGTGGGTCGACACGGGACTCTCACCCAGGAGAACCCAAAAGTAAACTTTGACTCGTTCTAATTTTAGTTCATAACTTCAAAAACGTGACAAAGACACTTACTACAAATCTATTGTTTAAAATAATGCATCCACAGAGATTTAAGAAAGATGCCTAAAAAAATGATGACTGTGTGGAAGATATCTGACGATTGGTTGCTAATTCAAATAAGGCGTGTGAGTTATTAGTGCAATGACACTGCCGTGGATAACGTTCCATAAATCTAGAAACACCACCACACATAATCACCTAATTATATAGTTAATGTAGGCCACATTTTGCAAAATGACTTCATTGCTCTACCACAAAAGAAGCATCACTTGACATGACTGCCTGTCTGAGTCTCACTCCACATGACTAAATATGATGCAGGTTGTGCAAGAACTTATCAAGTAATGAGTCGCTGTTCTCTGTTTATCTCATTAAGTAACTGCAGAACATGAGGTGAGCCACGTATAACATTTACTCTCATGTTCTCTCTTAAGTCTCCGTTTACTTCCTGAAACTCCTCCAATCCTGTGAAATCCCAGATATATCACATAGCTGTAGTGCAATGGAACGAGGGAGAGAAAGTGTGAAATCTAGTGGCTGAATGTTATCAATGTTCTCAATAGCCCCTTTCAGCCAAACCATGATGTTTTGCAAAATGTAACCAAGAATTCTTGTTGCGTTCTTTTTTCGTTTATTTAAATTTACAACGCTAACCATGTGTTTCAAACTGCGGCCATAATCCAGGAGAAGTGTTTGCCCCCTTCCTGATTTCTTATTTTTTTGCATGTTTGT
>NW_022283551.1:0-1055 GCF_004355925.1 Anarrhichthys ocellatus
TATATATATATATATATATATATATACGTATACACATATGCCACGGTCACCACAAATCCGTTGATGCATTCATTATGATCAAGGTGTTTGTACTGCAGATTCACTCTCTGGCCTCCAGTACAGATAGACCTCCCTGCAGAGTCACATATCACATGTTGAACGTTAAGCAAACAGTCGGTAGATGCTGTGAGGATATCCCAGTAATCCCAGTTGTTACTGAAACCTGAATCGCTGACTCGTCTGTGTGGAGAAGAAGCTGGTGTTAAAATGTGAAACCCCACAATGTCGGTCAAACAATATGGCTGCCTGTGACTGCGTGTGACTGACTCGTCATCTGACTCCTCGTGGAATATGTTGGCTGTGAACAGAGAACAAATGGAGAAACAGCAGTTCTTAGATTCTTATGAAAGTCTGCAGCTCTGTGAGGCTGTGCTTTTAGCTACATGCTAACTGCAACATGCTAATATGTTCACAATGACAAAGCAGGCAAGTTTGCCATCTACACCATCTTAGTTTTTAGGCGGTAGCATGCTAATTATTGCTCATTAGCACCAAACACAAAGTACAGCTGAGGCTGATGGGAATGTTATTCGTTTTTCAGGTATTTGGTTACAAAATGTTGATGTTGATGAGGAAAACAAATCATATGTGATTGTCTGTACACAATTGCATGACAATCCATCCAATAGTTGTTGAGATATTTGTGCCTAAAGTGGAGGACAAACAGACATTATCGGAGCCTCTGCGTTAGCGTGGCTAAAACAGTACTTTGTCCTGAGGGAGAGAGAGTCGATGCATACAAATGTTTGTGTTTGTTACTCCACATGAAGTCACAGTGTGTGTGTTCATGCTGCTCTGCAGACCTCAGAGGGAAGGTTTGCTCTCTGATATGATTTGTCCAACGTGTCACGATCTATAAAAAGACCAAGTGAGGCCGGATCGAATTAACAGAGCGATTCGGTCTCGTAATGATGATGGTGATGGGAATGCTTCCTAATTGGCCGTTACTGTGTGTGTGTGTGTGTGTGTGTGTGTGTGTGTGTGTGTGTGTGTGT
>NW_022283551.1:1065-5490 GCF_004355925.1 Anarrhichthys ocellatus
TGTGTGTGTGTGTGTGTGTGTGTGTGTGTGTGTGTGTGTGTGTGTGTTATCAGTGAGATGAGGCAGCAGAGATTCCTCTGTTCGAGGTGTATTAACCCGTAACGTGAGCGCTGTGGTCTGCCACAAAAGACCAAAGCGGCCTCGCTGTCACGCAGCTACATCACAACGGCGCTCACATCGCTCACATTCTTTGGCTTTTTTTTTTTTTTTGCCAACCTGACATTCTGGTGGCCGTTTTGATGGGCGGATAATAGGAGGATCACAACTGGAATCTGTTGAACAAACTGGCGCTTTTGACTCGGAAACCTTTTATTGTGAGTCCACAGAGTCCCCACTGCTGCATTCTTCACCAGGGGAAGCAGATGGATCGCTGTTAACACTTTTAGTTAATTTAATGTGATGCAAAAGTGTCTCAAAAAGTAATCTAAAGCCCTCTGGAACTGCATCTATTTTGTTACTTCAGCACATCTCACAAGTTGCATATAGACGTTGAGCTGAAATCAGTTTTCTTTTTTTTTTTTTAGACAACGGCTCTAAACTCAGCCTGATTTGAACCTTGAGGATGTGTTTTCACTTCTTTAATGACCAAAGCTCTCACACATGAGACGGGTTCAGTCTCACGGGGCTCGTAACAAATCCTCAGCTTTGCGTCCCAACATGTTTCTTTGAATTCCCTCTCGTCTATCAAAAGGCTAATCTGTGCCGCTGAACGCTCGGAGCCAAAAGAGGACAACCTCAACCCCGTTAACCTCGGACACCATCACCGCCACCGGGAAGGTCCGGGTTACACTACAAGAGTCTAATCCTGTAACCGTATGCACAACAGAAACCACCTCCAGGGCTCAACCTCTGACCTGAGGTCTCTCTGAGATATTCCTTCAGGTTATATTAAGAAGTCTTTGTTTGGTCAGCTGATCCCAGAGCAGGTTTTTATCAAAGATCACCACTGTTACTTTTTTATTATCCCGAAAGTAATTACGCTGATTCACTTCTTAAGAACAACCTGAAGAGAAATGAACATGTTTTTGTTCAATAGTTCAACGTCATACAGAGGTTATGATATCTTATGAAAACTCGTTTCTCATTGTTGTGTGTTCTCGCACAGATATCGGGCCGATATTGACTCAATTAGCTGGATCTGATAATGTTATACTATATACAGTACATTATATACGGGAATTATAATTCCTCTGTAAGTTTTCGAGCTTCTTTAAATATTAAATTAATTGGCAACAATTTTTTCTAATTTTATAATCAGTTTGAGTCATTTTTCAAGAGAAAAAGTCAGAATTCTTTGATTCCAGCTTCTTAAATGTGATTATTTTCAGATTTCTTTCCTCTGAGATATTTAAGTGAATATATTTTGAGTTGTGGACAAAACAAGACATTTGAGGATGTTTATTGGACTTTTATTAAACACTACTCAACATTTTTCACCATTTTCTGACATTTTATAGACCAGACAAGGAATCAATAATTAGAGAAAATGATCGACAGATTCATTGACATTGAAAATAATCTTTATATTTCGCTCTTCTTCATTCTCTTCACGCTCTATGAGCATCTTTGACATTGGCACCCATCCGTCCACTCTGGATTTTGCCAAATATTGCCACCGCCAATTCAAGCAGACTTCTACGGCGAAAGAGTCCCAATGATGAGACGATCATGTCAAGGAACACAAAAGAGGTTACGGTTCAGGAGAAAACAATTAGGAGTTTGGCGTCACTTCAAAGAGTCAACAGCAGCTCCAGTGAGACGCAGCGAGGCGTTCGAGGTCCACTCGATGGTCGGCCCCTCGGGAAATTCCACCGTCTCTCCGCAGGCCTGTGTAGCAGAGATACACAGTGACCTACTCCTTATCATCATCATCATTATGATTAGTATTATTGAAAGTAAGCTCAGGGAATTACTTCCTTTCATACTGTCGCATTGTTGACACTACTGTAATTCATAATAACCGACATATCTGCTGCATATTTGTTGCATTTGTTTTGGTTTGTTTGAGCAGGAAACAGACCCATTCTGTGTGTTATAGACAAAACATTTCTTTTTACAATTGACACATAATTATGAAGGCACTTGCAAATGACGAGGTAGTCTTGGTATCGTCATTCATCAGAAAGCAGTAAGTAAAGGTAGAGAAATCTTTGTCAGATTGACAGTTTGAAGCAGGCTCTGAAAATATCATCATGAATATTATGACATTGCTTTGGGAATTTGAGTTTCCACCCGGTCCTGATCTATACAGAAAACAGGTTCACTTTGAAATGACTCAATGACACTCTGGGACATGAACCCCGGTCTCCTGATTGAAAGTCCTGTGTTTGTTATAAGTTGACTTTCTCACTTTGTAATCAACGTCACTTTTATTCTGAGCAGATCGTATTGCACTCGGTAAAGAATACATGGCGAGAAAAAGTAAGAATGGCGTTGTAATTGCACGCAAATTGACGTGTCAATTAACTTCCCATTTAGTGAGAGCTGACTACGTGATAACTGGGTAAACTGGCCTCTCGATTCGTTTGATGCTGCGTTCACGTACCTCTGCGGCGGTGGTTTAGTCTGGCCGAGCGGGGGTCCGTGTGAAGCAGGAAGACTCGGCTTCATCTGAGGACAAGACCCACCAAGGATCAGGGGTCTGGACCCGAGCTGAGCCCGTTTGAACGCCGGGTTCCCAGAAGCCTCGATGAAAGCCGGCGGTTTCCGGTTATAGTTCAGGAGCACGGACGGTGTTTGTGTTGCTGGTTCTGAGATCTTTACTCCTCCATTGTTGTTTCCACATTACAGCTGTAGCTGTGAAAGTCAGCCAAATAAATAGCCTTAAAAAAACGTTTGGATACTCGATATCTCGGAGGTTTACACAGGAATACAGGCCTAACATTTACCTCTGGATGTTTACTCCGCTGGTATACAGAGTTATTGTTTTCATAAACAGAGCTGCACAATAGAAGCACACACTCGTTCACCTACAGAGCTGCACAGCGCCTAACAATGTGCCACTACAGGAAGTCACTTCAATGTGCCTTTCCTGGTCGCAACTTTAAATTAATAATTCAATAAATAAATGCGATATTAAATGGTGAGACCGGAAACTAACTCCTTGCTTTCCCACCAACGTCGTCCTTCACAGCAAACTGCTGCCAAAAAACGCTTTTGTTTACCAGAAAATAAAAAAAATTAGGTTATTTATTTATTGTATTTTATATTTAATCCTACGCTGAATCCTCTGTCGTGGTTCAAAGTATTAAACGTGATTGTTAAATTGTGTCCAACGGAGGAAATATGATGAAACGCAGATCCTGATTATAATAATGAGCAGCTGAAACAACCCTGACTCATTTTCTCTCTCTTCCCGTTTCAAAAATGATGGAGATGAATCGGAGACGGTAACTGCTTTATGTCAGATGAATGGAACACACACACACACACACACACACACACACACACACACGCACACACACACACACACACAAGCAAGCTGGGGTTCTGACATTACTGTCACTCTTCCTTAATGGTGAATCAAGGGATTTTCCATTGACATTGGTTGACGTCCAGTATTTCCTTCTCTGTCTGTGGCGTTGAAGAGAAGAGTTGAGCTGCGGGAGGTAAAGTTTAAGGACATATGAAATGAAAGGAATGAAAATTTTCCTCCAGATTTTGTGTTTTCTTTTATAATTCAAGCACATTTTGTCAGCAGAAAAAGTGTCCACACACAATTCATGAGACAATATGCAGAATTCACTAAATAATAATGAATTTGATGCATCACAACATTCTAAAAACAAATGTATAGAACAAAGTGCTTTAAAAGTTAAAAATAAAAGTTCCTTTGAGTTGTAAATAAAAAGGTCAAAATATAACTCCTAGCGTCTAAAAGGCGACCTCTGCCCTTAGTTTCCTCCTGACACGTGTCTTGTGCTCTCATTGGCTGTAGCATATACAGTGTATATATATACAGTGGGGCAAAAAAGTATTTAGTCAGCCACCAATTGTGCAAGTTCTCCCACTTAAAAAGATGAGAGATGCCTGTAATTTTCATCATAGGTACACTTCAACTATGAGAGACAGAATGGGGGGAAAGAATCCAGGAAATCACATTGTAGGATTTTTAATGAATTAATTGGTAAATTCCTCGGTAAAATAAGTATTTGGTCACCTACAAACAAGCAAGATTTCTGGCTCTCACAGACCTGTAACTTCTTCTTTAAGAGGCTCCTCTGTCCTCCACTCGTTACCTGTATTAATGGCAACTGTTTGAACTCGTTATCAGTATAAAAGACACCTGTCCACAACCTCAAACAGTCACACTCCAAACTCCACTATGGCCAAGACCAATAGGTAAGCAGCTTGGTGTGAAGAAATCAACTGTGGGAGCAATTATTAGAAAATGGAAGACATACAAGACCACTGATAGTCTCCCTC
>NW_022283552.1:0-5488 GCF_004355925.1 Anarrhichthys ocellatus
AGGTTAAAGTCAATTTTATTTTGCTTGATATGATGTGAAGAACTATTGTATTGAATGTATTCATTTGTATATTTGTATTATTATGTTTCTCTGTTTAAATGTAAAAGCAAAAGTTAAATATACTAAATACCTGCCAAGAGAACGCAATTATGATAAATTATTGTGTATATATATAAAACACAACTACAAAATACGATGTGTTAGACACAGTAGACACTCTAAGGGATACTTGTCAGAAATTTCAGTTTGAATAAATATTAGGAAAATATATATATTTTTATAAATATGTGGTTGCGCCACCTGACATTTTTTAGCCTGTGAAGTTAAAAAATACTGTTAAAAACTATTTAAAATACTACGAAAAGTTGGTTCACAACTTAGACTTGTTTCACCACATTTTTCCAGACACAAAAATATGCATTCCATCCATTTTGAAGATAATTTTTTTAATTACCTTTTTAGAAGCCTTATTCGTCAATGACCCTTCTACAAGTTATTGTCTGGTTTCTACAAATCACATCTTGTTTCTACAAGTTACATATTGTTACTACAATTTATATCTTGTTACTACAAGTCACATCTTGTTTCTACAAGTTACATATTGTTACTACAATTTATATCTTGTTACTACAAGTTATATCTTGTTTGTACAAGTTATATCTTGTTTGTACAAGTCGCATCTGGTTTCTACAAATTACGTATTGTTAATACAAGTCATATCTTGCTTCTACAAGATAGGTATTGTTTCTACATGTCACATCTTGTTTCTACAAGTTACATATCGTTTCTACAAGTTACATATCGTTTCTACAAGTTATATCTTGTTTCTACAAGTTACATATCGTTTCTACAAGTTATATCTTGTTTCTACAAGTTACATATCGTTTCAACAAGTTATATCTTGTTACTACAAGTCGTATCTTGTTACTACAAATCACATCTTGTTTCTACAAGTCACATATTGTTTCTACAAGTCACATCTTGTTTCTACAAATTATATTGTGTTTCTACAAGTTACATATCATTTCTACAAGTTACATATTGTTTCTACAAGTTATTATCTTGTTTGTACAATGTATATCTTGTTACAATGTATTATCTTGTTACTACTAGTCGTATCTTGTTTTTACAAGATACATATTGTTTCTACAAGTCGTATCTTGTTTCTACAAGTTACATATCATTTCTACAAGTCACATATTGTTTCAACAAGTCACATCTCGTTTCAACAAGTTATATCTTGTTTCTACAAGTCAAATCTTGATTGTACAAGTCGTATCTTGTTTCTACAAATTATTATCTTGTTTGTACAAGTTATATATTGTTTGTACAAGTTATGTCTTGTTACTACAAGTCGTATCTTGTTTCTACAAGTCATATCTAGTTTTTACAAGTCACTTATTTTTTCTACAAGTCACATATTCTGTCACATATTGTTAAATCTATCAATCACTAGATCTGATTAGACTGTGTAGTTTGGACACAAAAAGGAAGTAGAAGAAGAAGAGATCAATAACTACTTCCTTTCTTGGTCCTTCAGGAGTCGGCTCTCAGTGAGGAGTTCTCTCCTCCTCTTCCTCACATCTCCTCCTCTCCTCCTGTTGACTCCTCTTCCTCCAGATCCTCCCACCCGTACCACACGCTGTCCCAGTCCTCTGATGAGGTAACACACACACACACGGTTACCATGGTGACAGGGTATTATGGTCTGTAAGATACATCAGGAGGTGCATCAGAGTGAAAACTCTTCTTTCTCTTCCTCCTTATCCTCCTTATCCTCCTCTTCCTCCTCCACCTCGTCCTCCTCCTCCTCTTCCTCCTCCTCAGCCCTTTGAGGACTCTTCCTGTCTTGTGTCGTCGTGGACGACCCAGCAGGTCTCTCATTGGCTGAGAGGACTCCACCTGGAGCAATACGTCCCAGAATTCAGTGCAAGAGACGTAGACGGACAACAGCTGCTGCAGATGGACGGCAACAAGCTGAAGGTGAGGAAGAGGAGGGTGAACTCATCAAAAGTCAAACTTCTGTTCTGTATTTTTCTTCACTTATTCTACAATTATGACTCATTATCTCACTATATATTTATTCATATTGGTATAAAGTGTGAGACCTCTCTCTCATATTTAGTGTTTGATATAAACATCAGAGTGAGACCTCTGTCCTCATCCCTCAGGCTCTCGGTGTCCTCAGTTCTTCGGATCGCAGCATTTTGAAGCGTCGCATCAAAGATCTTCACTCTGCAGCCGAGAAAGAAAGAAAAGCTCTGAGACAGAAACAGAAGCAACGAAGAAGAGACAACGAACACCGCAGGAACTGACCTCCATCACCAGAGGGAGACAGAGGGCAAACAGACAGTCAGACAGTCAGTCTCTGTGGGTCTCAGTGTCCTCCTGGATTGTGTACAAAAGACAGAGTGGACATTGGGACGGTGTCTCTACGGTGTCCCTGAAGGACAATCATGAGTCAGTTTGTTTTTTTGATCAAATTTATCATTTTAAACATTCAAATTTAAAGTTTAATCTCTGAAGAGCAGGGTCTGCATTAAGCCCTGCCTCCTACGAAGGACACGCCCATTTGACAACTCCCTCTCCTGGGGCGGGGTTATAGTCTGTGGCGTCACTTCCTGGAGGCGGGGCCTGATAGTCTTCTAGCTGGAAGAAGCTGGTTGAAATGTTTTGAAAGAGAAAAGTTGTTACTGTAGAAGAAGAAGAAACATCTGGAGGTGATTTAGTGATAAAAGAAGTGAAGAAGAAGAAATCAGACATCACTAAACCTTCAAATCATTTCAATAAATACATCTGTGAGAAACTTTTTGTAGTTTTTGTGATTTTCTTTTCCAGAAAACTCCAGAAAACATTTGAGTGATGAAGAGTTATAATAATCCGAATCAGAACTAGAACCGTTTATTGACAGGTGGTGCATAACATTAAACAATCAACAACAATCAACACAGTGCAAAAAGTAGAAACATATTAAAATTTACAGTAAAATATTGTAGCACCCGTTGCCACAGAGACCCGGTTCAAAACACCGTAAAGGCACGTACACAAAGGAAGCAGTGTTATGAAAATATAAATCTTTTATTTGTACAAATATAACTATGTGGAGTAACCAGTGACAGCTGGTTTGGCGGGCAGGAGGAGTTCACAGACCAGGTGCCAACATAGGCATCACAAACAACTTAAAGCAAAAGAAAAGAAACAAAAGACCAAGGCAGCGTCCCACTAACTAGAAAAGAAATGAAAACGAAAACATAAGTAATCACAAATAACTGCCAATAAACAGAAAACAAACCTAAAAGATTCTACTTCAACCCACCTGTTCAGCAACCCAGCCACCCCCACTTAGATTCCCCCCCAGCTACCATTGGGTGCACTGCTCAGGAAGCTCTAAAAAAACACAAATACAACATTACATATTTCTTGATTGTACCCAATTTCCCCAGCACACGACATACATAAAGAAAACCCATTCCACTATAAATATACCTGAACCAGCCATCCCCCAAACACACGCTGTCCCCTCTGTAACGGATGCCTCCCAGACACTGCGCTACCGACGCAACTTATCATGCGGCCTCACGCTACGTCTCCGCTTGTTGTGGGAGAGAAAGTAGATGGACTCGGCACCCCCGCTCGTGACACCGGAGAGAAAGACAAAGGCCAAATCCCAATGTCCCCCCTAAACCCTCAAACCCTGAACCCTCAAGGACTTACTGACGTCACCTGGTGAGTGGGTGAGTGTGAGAGACTGTGAGGGCTTGAGATGGTGTGAATATGAACGGGACAGCACTTTGCTGCAACATATCACATTACCATGAAAACTGCAAAAAATATGATGTATAATTGTGTGTATTTATTGTATACTTTGTACTCCCTGATTTAAAAGTCTTCAGGCTCTTTCCTCACTAGATGAGAGGTAACTTCATATCATCTATTTACTCGTTTTTATCAAAACAGCTTCAATGACTAAATTAAATATTTGATGAATAAATAAATAAATATCTTATGATTTCATGTTTATTTGTTGTTCCATCTTTAACCCTTAATGTTTCTGAGTAAATGTATTATGACAGGCTGAACACACGTGAGTCGTCCTCTTTGTTTACCTTTTGTTTTTACGTCTCCATGCGTCCACTGGTTACCCCGTGTTTAACGTCATATTGCAATGATTTGTGGGTAATTCCCTTAGGCTAAGTCAGCATACCATGCTGACTTACAGAAAGGGTTCATAAAGGGCTCAAAATGTCTGCAAGAGACTCAAACACTTGATGATGTGACAGTGGGACATCCCTAAACCCTCACGGACTTCGCGGGAGCGCGCCTCAAAGTCCGTGAGTCCGTAAGGGGGGACATTGGGATTTGGCCAAAGAATGCGATTTGCCAGCAGGTGCATCTTTTCAGCTAATCAGGGCCTGTGCACCCCATTACCGGTCCGGCGGACCCAATAGTTTCACCCCGTCAGTTCCACTTGGTTACAATATGAAATGCAGTGAAATATAAAGTAAAGTGAAATATAAAATAAAGTGCACAAAACAAACAGATAACAGGATTATAAACGAGTGAGATGTACAGTAAATGTAATGTTAAAAGTATTGAGTCTGTTTAAATAAGAAACATAAAAGGGATGTGCAGGGGAGTGACCGGCAGGAGGTTGTCCTGGGGATGACAGAGTCAGTGGGGGTCCTTGACTTTGTTGATGAACCCGACCAAAGACTGAAGAAACTGTTCATGTGTCGTGAGGTCTTGGTCCTGATGGACCGCAGCCTCCTACCAGATGGAAGGGGCTCAAACAGTTTTTGTCCAGGGTGAGAGGGGTCTGCTACAATCCTTCTTGCTCGCTTCAGGATCCTTGAAGCGAACAAGTCCTGGAGGGCCGGCAGATTGCAGCCAATCACCCTCTCAGCAGAGCGAATGATGCGCTGCAGTCTACCCTTATTCTTGGCTGTGGCTGCAGCGTACCAGACCGTGATGGAGGAGCAGAGGATGAGGAATGATGGCTGTGTAGAAGTGCACCATCATTGTCTTTGGCAGGTTGAATTTCTTCAGCTGCCTCAGGAAGTACATCCTCTGCTGAGCCTTCTTAGTGATGGAGCTGATGTTCAGCTCCCACTTGAGGTCCTGGATTATGATGGAGCCCAGGAAGCGTAAGGACTCCACAGCGTCGACGGGGGAGTCACACAGAGTGATGGGGGCTGGTGGGGCTGCATTCTTCCGCAGGGTTATTAGTGCCATGTATAGAGTGTTAGTGTTATATATACAGGGCTATTAGCGGTATATGTACAGGGTTACAGCGTTGAGCTCTAGGTTGTTCAGACCGCACCGGGTCACCAGATGGTCAGTCTCCCACCTGTAGGCGGACTCATCCCCACCAGAGATGAGTCCAATGAGGGTGGTGTCATCCGCAAACTTCAGGAGCTTGACGGACTGGTGACTGGAGGTGCAGCTGTTGGTGTACAGGGAGAAGAGCAGAGGGGAGAGAATGCAGCCT
>NW_022283553.1:0-5847 GCF_004355925.1 Anarrhichthys ocellatus
TATATATATAGATATATAGATATATATATATAGATATATATATATAGATATAGATATATATAAATATATAGATATATATATAAAGATAGATAGATAGATAGATATAGATATATATATAGATATATAGATATATATATATAGATATATATAGATATAGATATATCATACAGATATATATATATATATATATATCATACAGATATATATATATACACATCATCGGTGTTTCATACAGACCTCTCTTCCTGGTCCCCTGGTGCAGAGGGCTGTTCAGGTAGCTCACTGCACTCTTTTTCCTCTGAAACAAGAAAACAAACAAGTTAAATGTGAAAAATATTAAGTCTGAAACCTCCAACCATCAAATGTTTCATGTGAATAAACGGATCAGCTGTAAATCTACACATCTGTGTTATTAAAGAGCAGAGCTGAACAACGCATCTGCACATTTTAAATTAAAGATCTGGAAAGTTTTTCTGCTCCATTTTCAAAATTAGACAAAACTCTCTTTAATGTGCATGATTATTACACTTTCTCTGTAGTTCTGTTGTTGTGCATATAATAAATAAATATCAAATATAGTAAGACAGCTAACATTGAAATTAAAGACAACTGTAGATATTTAAATATTATTTTAAATATCTAAAAGAAAGAAATACTAGAGGTAAAGAGAAATAAACTAAAGGGTTTCATACACTTCATAATACCATTTATCCTTTGATATCAAGTGTGTGAATGTGTGTGTATGAGGCTGTAGTTATAATACATAATATTTAAATAAAATAATACTAAAAAATGCATCAAACTCCCAAATGAAAGAAGCTGAAACGAGGAAACGTTTTATTCATACAAATGACATATTTTCTTATTAAAGACTTATTTTTGATTCTCTGTTTTTGTATGTCTGCATTTTGTCTGTGAGTCTGATCCTTTGGGCTCCGTCTGATCCTAAGAACATGAATATAAAGAAGGATGAATAAAAACAGTTTAGTCTGAGCCTCCTGAACCCGGCCGGTACCTCGGGTTCGAACACGGCGCCGCTGTAAACCGGGTTGGCCGTCGTTCTCCTCTTCCGCTCCTGTCTTTTGCTCTGAATTTCTGGAAATGAAAAAACACCAAAGTTAAGAAAACTTCACTTTCAGCTTCAGGATGTAAAAAGAGGAAACAAACAATCACATCACCTTCCAGGTGGTCGTGAGTCACGAGGCCCAGAGACACCATGAAGGCCAGTTTCTAGAGGGGACAAAGAGAATCAGCATCAGAGACACCCGGAGACATTTAGAGACAATCAGGAACACCCAGGGACACTCGGAGACACTACAAACTAAGCTTCAGTCACCAGTACAGACCTCTGGGTTCTCCTCCTTCTTGGGTCTGGGAGGAGGAGACAGTGGAGGAGTGGAGGAGGTGCTGACGACAACCTTCTGCTCTGCTCCTCCTGATTTAACCGTCTGCTGAGAGGAGAAGAAGAAACATAAAGTGACGTTAACTCACAAAGGGCGGTTTTTTTTTTCTGTGGTCTTGATTTTCAAAATAAAAGTCCTGCTCCTCTAACAGATGTTAATCATTAAAAATATGATACTCCTCCTCTCCTCTCCTCTCCTCTCCTCCTCTCCTCTCCTCCTCTCCTCCTCTCCTCTCTCCTCCTCTCTTCTCCTCTCTTCTCCTCTCCTCTCCTCCTCTCCTCTCCTCTCTCCTCCTCTCTTCTCCTCTCCTCTCCTCTCCTCCTCTCCTCCTCTCCTCTCCTCCCCTCTCTCCTCTCTCCTCTCTCCTCCTCTCTTCTCCTCTCCTCCTCTCCTCCTCTCCTCTCCTCCTCTCCTCTCCTCTCCTCTCTCCTCTCTCCTCTCTCCTCTCTCCTCCTCTCTTCTCCTCTCCTCCTCTCCTAACTTAATCACCACGAAACACCTGATTGAATGTAAAGTGCTGTAAAAAGAGGATTCATGTCAGAAACAGAGCAGCTTCACCTCTTTGATCGGTCAGTCGGGACAGTAAACCAAAGTCCAAAGCCCTTTGATCCTACCTTGGGCTCAGCGGTCAGGCTGCTGATCTGGATGGGCTTGGCGGTAGTCGGGGTGAGGCCGAGCGTCCCGGCGGCTGTGCTGGCGAGGCGGGCGACGTTGGCGGACACCGGCGTGGTGATGACGATGCCCGTAAGCGGGGCGGAGCCAGTCTTGCCGGTCTTGCCGGTTAACGACTGGCCGTTAACGATGCGGACCTGGTGGATCGGGGCCGCCGAGGGCAGCGAGGATGACAGCTTGGTGGCCAACATGACGGGCCTCTGGAGCAGCTGGGGGGCCGCCATCATGGGCGGGGGGGGGGCCGGGGCGATGTGGACGTTGGTGGGCGTGGCCGGCTTTGGCCTGACCTGGAGACAACAGACAGCCAATCAGAAAGGGACACCTAGAATGAGCCGACACTGCTGGGTAATGCCACTGTGGAGCTCTGCTGTACTAGTAATACTACTATCACTGATTCTACTACTACCAGAAACCCTTTTTATTGTCATATACTGTACATATACACGAAGTTTGACCTCTGCATTTGACCCATCCCTGTATATAGGGAGCAGTGGGCTGCCAATGACAGGCGCCCGGGGTGCCGGGGGTTCAGTGTCTTGCTCAGGGACACTTCGACACCTGGCACGTCCCAGTCGAGGATCGACTGGGACGTGTTGACCCTGCGGTTACCAGACAACCCTCTTAAGCCAGTGAGCCACGGTCGCCCCCGTCGGTGATAGTACTACTAGTACTATCAGTGATTCTACTACTACTATCAGTGATTCTACTACTACTACTACTACTACTACTACTACTACTACCGATTCTACTACTACTACTACTACTACTACTACTACTATCACTGATTCTACTACCACTACTACTATCACCGATTATACTTCTTCCCAGTGTTGGCTGGTAGAACATGTTCTCTGTAGAGCTGTGCCACATCCAATCAATTTCAGCAAACATCCCAGAATGATTTAATGCAGAAACATTTTCTGGGAGTCACACAGACAGGTGCTGAAGACACGCCCCCTCTGGGAGAGTCAGACAGACAGGTGCTGAAGACACGCCCCCTCTGTGAGAGTCAGACAGACACACACCTGGTGCAAGTGCTGACAGAAGCAGCAGAGTGAAGCTAGACACGCCCAATAGTAATATCCCAGTCACCACAGAAAGGTCTACCCTCTCCCCAGACAATGGAGATATTCTCATCTTTTTGAAAACAAATGTAAAGTTGTAGACCATTTCACAGTAATGTAACATTATTGTGTATTTGAATGACATAACCTGACAGGAAGTAAACATAGACTCAAGGGCATCAACATACCTCATGTTGCACTTAAACTTAACAGAAGTGAGTATTTTTTAATGTTTTATTTTTATTTATTTATTTAATTTTGTTTCAAATTGGACATCTTCAATATTTTTGTTTTTATGTAAGACTATAGCCCAAAGTTATTTGCTTTGAGTGTTCTTTAATTAATAAATGGAAAGCAAAGTTATATTTGACTCCTCCCCTTTTCTTTGCTGATCCGAACCATGACTCAAGAACCGTGATCCGAACCGTAAAGTTTGTGATCCGTTGCATCCTTATACACACACACACACACACACACACACGAACGAGATTCTTACTCGTACTATTGCTTCTAACCGTCCTGATGATGATGAACAATATGCTGGAATACATCTGATTTATTGCTGTTACATAAATGTAATTAATGGTGCTGTTAGAGCTGCTTGACTGATCCATTAACAATAATAGGGTGAATGCAGGAGAGCAGACTGTTTCTGAAAGGCTAAACGCCAACAAATATAGATTGAAGCAGAATATTTAGCCAGATAAAAACATGTGAATTCTGGAAATGATAACATCTATCTTTTTTAATTTAATGTTGACTTTTGGACTGGACTGGGCACGATCTAAAAATGGTAAAATAGAGCTTCCTCCCTTTATATTTGTGGTCACTTATGAACCACAACATATGTTTCTGTATCCCATTAGTATTTACATCTCAGGGCATCTCTCTCTACAGCTTTTCTTTGGATGACAACTTCGTATCGTTGGTTTTCTAAAGGCGACATCACACTACTAACAGTATTACTACAGGTGCTCACAGTGACATTACTCAACACAGGTAAACAACATGTTTCCATTTAAAGGGTTAAAACACACCAACAGCCAGGAACACACAATACCAAGAAGCTGCAGGAAAAACAAGCTCTCACCACAAAAGGTAAAAACACACTCAGACACATCCACAGGCAGGAAACCTTCAAAACATCCCGTTCACAGGTCAGTTGGAAAATTATAAAAAGCACAACGAGAGGAGAAGAGTAGAGGCAGCACAGAGCAAACAATGTTTTAGTGCCACGGAGCAAGGCATGAGTGTTTGCTTTGCTGCCCTCTGCTGGAGAGTGAGCAAGTCACATTAGGTGGGCCACACACACTGATCTGAGGATGTTAGGGTTGGAGGCGGGTCTTATAGGGACGCACCTGTGGCTGAAAGGTGGGTCGAGGCATCAGTCTAGGAGGAGGGACAAACTGAGGAACTTTGATTGGCTGGGCTGTGGTGGTGGCCTGCACCTGAGACAAAACCACAGCAGATGTGGATCTGTGGTACTGTTACACCGACGCGACTGCTGCCGTTACACAGACGCGTCTGCTGCCGTTACACCGACGCGACTGCTGCCGTTACACAGACGCGACTGCTGCCGTTACACCGACGCGACTGCTGCCGTTACACCGACGCGTCTGCTGCCGTTACACCGACGCGTCTGCTGCCGTTACACAGACGCGTCTGCTGCCGTTACACAGACGCGTCTGCTGCCGTTACACAGACGCGTCTGCTGCCGTTACACAGACGCGTCTGCTGTTGTTACACAGACGCGTCTGCTGCCGTTACACAGACGCGTCTGCTGCCGTTACACAGACGCGTCTGCTGTTGTTACACCGTCATGTTTGATGTTGTTGTGAATTCATTTCGTTTTGCAACTTTTTGATGTGTCCGGACATTTTCTTTCTCGGGACGTTGTGGTAAAATGACGCCTATCTTCGACCTCTACTAATCCTCTTCTGTTGTTTGACATGAACATGACTCCACAGCCTCCTGGAGCATCAACCACGTGATTAAAGAAACATCCTTCACCAAGAGCCGGGACACTTGTCAACTGAAGGGAGTCTAAAAACCCTCAGTCGAGATGCTCCTCTACACTCAGCAGTTCTCAGATGACAACACTCTACAATAACCCAGATTAGAGGAGACGACACATCACTGGACAGGAGGGTCTTACCACCATGGCGTTCTTGGATACCAGTCGCACCGGCTCCGAGCTCTGATTGGTCAGCTTGCTGGCCACCTGCAGGTTGATGGGGGCGTTCTGCAGGTCGGGTTTGGTGATAGCTGTGGTTACAATAGCGACAGTGGGCGGGCGTTGCGGCAGGGCGGCAGCTTTCAGCACCAGAGGTAGAGTCTTCGTGGTGAGGACCGGTGTGACCGTCAGGGTCTGTTGAGACAGTTAGGGTTATTTATCCCAGTGTTAGGATACTCAAAGAGTTAAGTTCATGAGGAACCGTCTTGGCCACCTGCACAACTACCAAGTTCCTACATTTCCCAGCATGCCATCTGATAAAAGAA
This sequence comes from Anarrhichthys ocellatus, assembly GCF_004355925.1. Taxonomy (NCBI): domain Eukaryota; kingdom Metazoa; phylum Chordata; class Actinopteri; order Perciformes; family Anarhichadidae; genus Anarrhichthys; species Anarrhichthys ocellatus. The sequence continues at coordinate 5,639 of NW_022283553.1, forward strand.
GGGTTGGAACTTCACTCTTCACATTTCATTTTCAATATCAAATACCAAAACTTTATTACATTTAACAACATTCTCTACTTTTACTGGATTCTACATTGTCAGTTTTTGGACATTTTATCAAACAGAAGACTAATTAACTCTTAACTGTTAACTAACAAACTCATCTCACCCTAGTTTATGAATGTGTGTGTGTATGTGCTAATGTGTGT
>NW_022283554.1:0-2353 GCF_004355925.1 Anarrhichthys ocellatus
AAAAAAATAAGAAATCAGGAAGGGGGCAAACACTTTTTCACACAACTGTATGTACATACATACATCGTTAGATAAAAACATGTTGAGAATCTTCTTCTGTTCTAATATAATAATAATAATAATAATAATAATAATAATAATGATAATTGACTCACTCGTTCTAGAGCCTGAAAAAAATCCGTAGGCTGATCCTCTGGAGTATATAATATATATATAAATATATATATTTACACCGTTTAGTGTGAGTTCACATCCATTTTTTTCCAAAACGTCATCACAACTGTAACAATGTTATGTTAGTGACCTTTGACCCCAGAGGTCTGATGGGTTCCTCTTGGAGTTCAGGTTGACAGACGTCGGTTTAGAATGTGAGATGATGAGTTATGAATGAAGCTTCACAACTATTTGGTTCAACAGGTTACATTCTTTATAGAACAATCTAACCTGTTCTGTCTCTGTGGTTCAGAGGTTTGTATTGTTCTGTCTCTGTGGTTCAGAGGTTTGTATTCGCGAGACTTAAACGTGTTCGTGCTGCAATAAAACAGGATTCATCTCCTGATCGACTCACCGTCTGTGTTTCACCCTCGTCACCGTTCTTCTCCAATTGTTCTACTTAAAAAACACAAAGAGCACATCGACATCAGAGACAGAGAGAGAGACAGACAGACAGACAGACAGACAGACAGAATTGGTTGTACCTTGAGCAGCTTCTGCCTCTGAACTCTCCGTTCTGTTCATCTTGGACTCCGGCTCATCAGCTGCTGTGAGCGTCTGCTTCCTCTTCTTCTGGACGTCCTGCTGAGGCTTGACCTGCTGCAGTTCACACACACATCAATACGCAACACACACACTAACCAACGATGCAACCAGAGTCTACACGTAGTGCTGGTTACAAGCCAGATATCACAGCTGCTTCTGTTCAAGTACTCGTCTTAACACTGCAGAGGATCAGACCCACAGAGTGAACTCCTCCTCTGGACATGGAGGGTGCTCCCTATATAAAGGGGAGGGGGGTCCATGAGGCCTGTGTGACCACATATACAGGGCCAGTGGTCAGAGAGAGAGAGCCCCCTAGAGTGTGAGAGGAGGTCTTGTTTTTGGCTGGAGGTACTTACTTTGTTGAGGGGTCTCTTGCGGCCCCGCTGGCGGCCGGCCCTCGGGCCCCCTCCAAAGTGCCTCCCGGGGAAGTCGTGAGGCCCTCGAGTGGAAGACCCCTGGTGGAAGCCCCCGGTACTCTCAGGGTACATGCGGTTGGACAGGAGCGATGGGAGCTTTCCTCTACCACCTCCTCCTCCTCCTCCTCCTCCTCCTCCTCCTCCTCCTCCTCCTCCTCCTCCTCCTCCTCCTCCTCCTCCTCCTCCTCCTCCTCCTCCTGGGGAGCGGCCGCGGTGAGACTGGCCGCCAGTGCCGCTAACGGTTCCACGGCCACCGGTGCCGCTTACACGGCCACCTCCACCTAGAGGAGTGGGGTCGGACCTGCGGCTTCCAAACCCCCCCCCTCCTCCACCACCTCCTCCTCGACCCCCGGCACTTCCACCCCTTCTGGGAGAACGTCGGCCTGCTCCGGGCCATCCTCCTCCTCCTCCAGAGCCACTGTTGAAGGACTCCCTCATATTCTGTGGCATTTTAACGACTCCGTAGGAAGAGGAAGGGCTGTCAAAGCATCCTCCTCCTCCTCCTCCTAGACCAAAGCCAGAACCTCCTCGCTGACTCAGCAGCATGCTGTCGTCACGGCCATCGCCATAACCGCCATAGCTACCGCCGCCGGATCTGTAGAGATCTCGGGAGGAGGCGAGGGCGGAGGAGGCGCGCGAGTCGAAGGACTCGTAGTGGTCATACCTGTGGGGGGGAGGGAGGGAGAGGTGGTTGATAGAGAGCAAAAAAAGGGGGGCAGTCAGGTGTTTCTTGGGGATTTCTCCTCCAACCTGCTGGTCCTTTCTTCTCCTCCTCCTCCTCCGTGTGGGATCGCTTTCTCTGGTTGTCACTCCCAGCATTTCATATAAATATATCTTGATATATGCATTTGATAACATCAGATCAGAGATGGATGATCCAAACACTAGCTAACGCTGGTGGTCTTATAAACATACTGATGATGCTCTCATGGTTTAGCTTTACAGAAGACCATCCCACCACGGGTGTGTTCTGGTGGAGCTCAAACTGGATCCTGCAGATTAAAGGAAAATGCAGTTTCTTAGACCGTGGACCATCAGAACCAGAGACGTCTGAGACGGAGGGGAAACATCGTGGGAGGTGACTAATCTTTGGGTGAATACATTAAAGTGGGCCTTTTACAGGAATCATACAACTCATCTCTCTGGTGTAACACATGGGGGGGGGGGGGGGGGGGGGG
>NW_022283554.1:2453-5408 GCF_004355925.1 Anarrhichthys ocellatus
GTGTGAGACGCTTTGAGGGCTTCACAGTCTCCTCGTTGCACATGAAGGCGGGGGAGGGGGAGCCGGGGGGGGGGTCACATGGAGGATGATGAGAGAGAAACAGAAGGTAGAGATGGACTGGCTTCATGTGCAACGAGGAGACTGTGAAGCCCTCAAAGCGTCTCACACCAACACCAACCACACCGGCGTGATGTTGACTTTGTATTTTACAGAACTTAGTTCTTCTTCGGGCCTGTTAACCAATCGACGGCCTCTGCGCCTTTTTGCGTCACTGAGGTCTGTTTTCAGTTATTTTTAACTCAAAAAGAAGCAACATAGAAACTGGTGAGCAGCGGCATTCAAGAGACAAATGTTCCCGACCAACCAGCTGACATGTTAGGCATGCTAGTTTAGGTTTTACTGACCGATAGTCGACCCTCGTTGGGCGATGATAACCCTTTAACCGACAGGATTAGAGCCTGAAGCTTCGTTTATGTACGGAGGACGTACACAAACGTGTTTGAGCAAAAAAACACAACAACCACGTCCCCAGTTAGCAGCCACCATGTTGTCCTGGACACATGCAGCCACTTTCCCAGTAAGTCTCCCAGTTTAGCCGAGTGTGGCAGCTGTGTGTCTGCCTGGTTCAAGCTGGTTAAACCTGGTTGAACCAGGCTTCTCGTCGTTGGTTAACGGTTAATTATTAAGATAAGATGTTTTGTTATAGAACATGAAAGACACTACAGGAAAAGGAAACCATGTACGTGTGGTGGTGATATGGTGCTGCATGACGTATGAAGCATAGAATAAAGACGTTATCATTACCTGTCACCTCGAGTCCCCTTCAGCCCCCCCTCCAGCTGAGTCAGCATGTCCAGGCGCTGGTTAATTTTGGCAATGACGGCATCGGCGTTGGTGCCGGTGGACGAGAGCAGGGAGGCTCCGGATAGCCCTCTCTTCATGTGGCCTCCGCCACCGCCTCCTCCGCCGCCGCCGCCTCCTCCTCCTCCATAGCCCCCGAGACCAGACATGGAGTCCTTGTAACCCCCCCCATACAGGTCAAAGCCACCAGAACCTGGTGAGGAATCACACGAGGTTGAAACATCTATATTAAGATGAAACTTTATGAATCCAGAGTTTGATCAAAGATCAGACAGATAATAAAAGACAAGAAGATAAAAATATAAATACTGTATGAACAGAAGAAAAGCAGTACGAGTAAAGACGTAAATACATAAAATAAAATGAAAGTAAAATACAACAACAAACGATTAAATATATAAGAGAATACTACCACCAGTGCCTCGTGGTATTCTCCATGATATGAAGTATAGTACATCGTATATTGTAGTGGTATACAGTGCGTTTCAGTATATTCACTCTCTCACCTCTGCTGCCTGACCCGCCGCCCCCCCAACTGGAGTAACCTGCAACCAGAGAGACGATAAAAGATATTAAACTCAAACAGACAAACAGCACACGGAGGAGTCTCCAATCATACTCATCATCATAATGTATGTCTTAGTTTATACCTCATTCAATGTATTAGCTTGTTTTTTTGCATTTCAGAATTCTTTGCAATTGAAGCAATAAAAAAGTAGATTTCTTTGTTGGAAGGATTTTAGTTGCTCACAATAGTCTCATTGTGTCTTTGTGTTCTTCACATTGCTCTTTAGGTATCCGATTACGACGGTAACACGTCACTCTGTTGTGTGTTTGGTTAAGTCTTTGCACTATTGTTTAGTTAGCTCATTTTAATATTATTCTATTTCATTGTGCGTCTTTATATTCAATATGTTTTGGTGTTATTTTTAATCCCTGAGGGGACATGTTTTAGCTATTTATAGATACAGGTAAAGCAATAAAATAACAGTAAAACATTAAATATGTACAATAAAATAGAATAATATGAGAAGTGTAGTAATGTCAGACCACGGGTCTGTTGTTCTGGTTTATGAAAGCGGCCATTTTACCCATCCTTAATAAAAAGAGTTTTTCTCCCACAGACTCCATTTTACCAGAATTAACGAGCTAACTTTATCAAAGCAGTAAACACGAACTACAAAGTATAAACTATCTACAAACAGCCCAACAATGGGCCTCCTGCGTTAGCTTAGCAACGTTAGCATACAAACAGCCTTGATAGCTAGTGGCTAACTTTAGCTACTTTACGGTAATGTTAGCTAGGCCTGATATGTCGTAAACGGTTTTATTTCCCCGGTTTGTTCAGAAATGGCTTTATTTACATTATATTAATAAATATCATAGCAGTAGTTGTATGAAATATTAGCCACCTGACAGGTAGCTAACGCGTCTTTGTTTCAAAGCTACATAAGCTATGGGTTGTTGCTACTAGCATGCTAACAGCTAATATACTGGGGCTGCGTTTCGCGGTAACAAAGCGTGTGTTGCTACTAGCATGCTAACAGATAGCATACTGTGGCTAACTGGGAAGCTAATAAATAAATGTGTTCGTGGTGACGGCATGTACAGCACAGGTAAAAGTGTTGTAGTCACCTGAACCGTAGCTCCTGCCGTCCATGGTGCTTCACTGGTAGTCCGATCCAAACAGAGTAAAGCGCTAGTTAGCTCCAGAAGCTACAGTTAGCAGCTAGCTACACCTTCTGGTGGAGTACCGCTGTTTAAAAGAGACGAGATGTACTGAAACAAGAAATATATCACGTGACCGCCAAGGCCTCGTTACGTCACATGTAGTCATATATCTAACCAGGGTTTAATAAACATATATATATTTATATATATATGTAACCAATGTTTAATAACATATATATATATTTATATATATGTAACCAATGTTTAATAACATATATATATGTATTTATATATATCGAACCAATGTTTAATAACATATATATATTTATATGTATCGAACCAATGTTTAATAACATATATATTTATATATATATGTAACCAATGTTTAATAACATATATATATTTATATATATCGAACCAATG
>NW_022283555.1:0-5506 GCF_004355925.1 Anarrhichthys ocellatus
ATGATGATGATGATGATGATGATGATGATGATGATGATGATGGTGGTCTCTCCTCCTCCTCCAGACCAGCTGAAGGGGGTCATGGAGCAGGTCCTGGACTTTGCGGTCCACGAGCTGACGAAGATCGTTGAGGCATCGTTTGACGACCTGCTGCTGGAGATCACCAAGATAGAGAGAGAGCAGCAGGACCTGGGGGAGACGCTGGACAGGGGGGGGGGGGGGGGGGGGGGGGGGGGGAGGGGGTCAGAGAACGACTCGGTGTCACCCAGCGGCTCTGAGGACATGAGGGAGGAGATGACTGAGGTCACCAGAGAGACGCCAAGGAGAGACGGTGAGTGGACACCTTGAACTGTGATGTCACGGTGTACCGCTGGACACCGTGACATCACAGTGAGTTCTACTTAAACACATGATACAAGCTCATCTGCTCCTCCTTCCCTTCATCCTTTCTCTCTTCTCCTTCTTCACTTCCCCTTCTCTCCTTACTCACCTCTCCTCTCATCGTCTCCTCTCTCTCACCTCCTTCCCCTCACCTCCTCTCTCATCCTCTCCTCTCTCCTCTCTCCCCCTCAGACCCGGATCGCCCCCCCGTCCTCTCTGTGTCTCAGGACTGGGTTCCTATCCTGGACAAGGTCTTTGGTCAGAAGTGGTGCAGCGATGTCTGGCAGATCAAGGAGCTGGATGGAGGAGGGGGTGGGCGGAGTCTTAATGAAGGAGGTGCTGATCAGGTGGCTCCTCCCTCCACCCCCTCTGTGACCCTGGAGCCCTCCCCCTCCTCCCCCCAGCAGGACCCCCGCTGGACTCCTCTGGAGGACATGGAGGTGTTTTCTCCTGATGAAGAAGCTGCAGACGCTCAGAGGAAGACCAGCAGACCTGGATCTGGATCAGGACCTGGACCCCCCCTCAGCCCTACAGGTGACCGCAAAAAACCTTGTGTGTGTGTGTGGGGGTGGGTGTGTGTGTGTGGGTGGGTGGGTATATATGTGTGTGTGTCATCACTGCCCTCTACTGGATATCAGACTCATAACCACTAACAGGAACATTTTGTTGCAGTAAAAGATCAGAGTACTACTACAGTTAATGAAGTACCTGTGTACTGGGGGGTCAGACTCTGGTCTCTCTGGACCTGACCCTGGTCTCTCTCTGGTCCCTCATGACCCTGACCCTAGTCTCTCTTGTCTCTGGTCTCTCTTGTCTCTCTAGACCCTGACCCTAGTCTCTCTTGTCTCTGGTCTCTCTTGTCTCTCTAGACCCTGACCCTAGTCTCTCTTGTCTCTGGTCTCTAACCCTGGTCTCTGGTCTTCAGGGTCTTCGGGGCGCCGCTCCTCTGCCTCGATGCTCCACCGTCTCCTGACTCTTCCGTCTCAGCTGCTGGAGGAAGAAGACGCCACTAAAGAGACGATGTCCGTCCTGTCGGGGGACGGAACCGGTGAGCTTCCAGACCGGGTCGGTCCATCTCCTACGAGGGGGGAGGAGGAGGAGGAGGAAGAGGAGGGGGAGGAAGAGGACACAGGGAGGAAGGTGAAGAAGGAAACATGTCACATAAAATAACAGCTGATCTTCTTCTTCTTCTTTGATTTTAGACGATCTGACGATATGTATACAGCGGGTAAAATAAATGCTGAACGCGTCACCGTCATTCTCAGTCAATATATTTCTAAACGTAATGTTGACGTGAAATGTTCACCAGATGTCGGTAACAACCCAAGTAATCCACACATACAAAGAAAACCAGACTAATATGTTCATAAATGAAGTTATGAGTAATAAGATGGAATGACACAGGGGAACAGTATTGAACACGCGTACTGAAATATATTTAATACTTCGTACAGAAGCCTTTGTTGGTGATGACAGCTTCCTGTTTGGAGAAACTAGCCGCATGCATTGCTCAGGTGTGGTTCTGATCCATTCTTCCACACAAACAGTCTTCACATGTTGAAGGTTCAGTGTTCCTCTTCTATGAACTCTGATCTTTAGTTCTTTCATAGACTTTCTGTTGGATTCAAGTCAGCTGATCGTCTGGGCCGTTCTAACAGCTTCATTTTATTTATCTGAAACCAGTTGAGAGTTTCCTTGACTGTGTGTTTGGATCAATGTCATGCTGAAATGTCCACCCTCGTTTCATCTTCATCATGCTGGTAGATGGGAGCAGATTTTTATCAAGAATGTCTCGGTGCATTTCTCCATTCATCCTTCAATCATATGAAGTTTGCCGTCTGCTGAGAAACAGCCCCACACACGATGTTCCCTCCTCCAAACTTCACTGTTGGTTTGGTGTTTGTGGGCTGATGTGCAGATCCTCCAAACCTCCAAACATGCTGTGTTATGGATCCAAAGAGTTCTTGGTCTCATCTGACCAGACTCTATTCTCCCAGTGTTTCACAGGCTTGTCTAAATGTGCAGCAAACTTTAAACGAGCTTCAACATTCTTTTTCTTCAGCAGTGGAGTCTTGCGTGGTGAGCGTGCATACAGGCTACGGCGGTTGAGTGCATTACTTATTGTTTTCTTTGAAACTATTGTACCTGCTAATTCCAGGTCTTTCTGAAGCTCTCCACAAGTGGTCCTTGGCTCTTGGACAACTCTTCTGATAATTCTGTTCACTCCTCTGTCAGAAATCTTGCCAGGAGCACCTGGCCGTGGCCAGTTTATGGTGAAATGTTCTTTCCACTTCCGGATTATGGCCCTAACAGTGCTCACTGGTTTCAGAGAAATAAAATAAAGCTGCTAGAATGGCCCAGATGATCAGCTGACTTGAATCCAATAGAAAATCTATGAAAGAACTAAAGATCAGAGTTCATAGAAGAGGCCCACGGAAGACTGTGTGGAAGAATGGGCCAAAACCACACCTGAGCAATGCATATTTTACCCGCTGTATACATAACATAGTATTTAGTACATATTGTACTCTTTGTATTGCTAACAAAGCAAGTAGCAAACACAACAGCTGTAAAGTGAGCGAGCTGGTTCACAGATGCTGCGTCTCCTCTCCTCAGTGTAACTTTAATTTGAAAGGGTCATACAACAGGAAGTGTCCGACCGCTGCAGTCAAGGTGCCCTTGAGCAAGTCACTAGTGAGAGAGATGAGACGTCAGCAGCAGGCCGTCTGTCTGTCTGCAGCAGGTGTGTGTGTGTGTGTGTGTGTTCTGGGTAAACAAAGTCAGACAAACACTAAACCAAACAGACCCGCCTGGTGCCTCCAGGAGGACAAAACAAACACTCTGTGCTGCTCTGTGATTGGTCCATCTGTTTAAATGGCAAACGTGGCAAATCAATACATTTTAGATCTGATTATTAGTTTTTGTTCACGGCAAATCAAACAATTCCGGATTTTAATCTGACTGTGTTTGATTTAAAAACTCGTCATTTTTACTATTGAAAATGACAAATCGAACTCCTGTCTCCTAACTGTGTGTAAACCAGTTTAAACTAGATATAAAACATGAAGCTAATTAGCTACGATAGCTTCTTCCATTTTCGATAATTGTTTTCCAGCTGCTGTTTATCTCCGTGAACCGACTCTAAATAAATCCCATGGTGCTCAATCGTTCATTCACATTTTCTTTAAATTTGGTTAATATTTACATTACATTTGGAAGGAAACCTAGCTTCTGTTTTACAGTTACGCTACCACTGAACGTGATGGACTTTAGCTAGCTAGTTAGCGTAGCCCGTGGTCGCTCCGCCTGGCACTTTCTGTTAGCCGTGTAGCATGAAAGCATGGTGGAATTAGCAAGCTAGCTAGGAAGTCGCTAAATGAATACAACAAATTTGCTACATCCACAGACGTTCTTTTTTCCCCTTCAGGGTTCCGCCTCCTGTGCTGTGATTGGCTAGTACTACTGTGCTGTGATTGGCTAATATTATCGTGCTGTGATTGGCTAATACTACTGTGGTCTGATTGGCCAGTACTACTGTTCTGTGATTGGCTAGTACTACTGTGCTGTGATTGGCTAGTACTACTGTGGTGTGATTGGCTAGTACTACTGTGGTGTGATTGGCCAGTACGACTGTTCTGTGATTGGCTAGTACTACTGTTCTGTGATTGGCTAGTACTACTGTGCTGTGATTGGCTAGTACTACTGTGGTGTGATTGGCCAGTACTACTGTTCTGTGATTGGCCAGTACTACTGTTCTGTGATTGGCTAGTACTATTGCACTGTCATTGGCTAATCACTGATCTTTTCCTAAACCTAACCAGGTAGGTTTGTTGCCTGAACATTCATTTCTGTAACCAATGTAGCATTAAAGCATGGTAGATTTAGCAGCTAGCTACTTTGCAAGCTAGCATGCTAAGTAGCTAGCTGCTAAATGATTAAAACTTCATCCACACACTCTTTTCCGTCTCTATAAACAGTCACAGGACAGGAAAGCACCCTGCTATCGCTAGATAATGAGCCAATCACAGCACAGGGGGGGCGGGATTATGCAGGGAAAACAATAACGAGATCCACACACTCTTGTTACATCGTGAGAAAGTAAATCACACGTATTGAAACACCCGTTGAGTCATACGAGGAGCCAACAACATGACCAATAATCAACGATTCTACCACATGAACCAGAAGCAGAAGCTTCAGGTGTGAACTGTTGATGCTGTAGTCAGGATTCTAGAAACACTGAGATCAATAAGTCCTAATTCACTCAGCACAAACAAACACAAACACACATTAATGACCGGACTCCAACCAAACTCTGTGTTCATTAACACCTCAGCTCCACCTCGCTGTGAGCTGGCTTTAATAAACAGAAATATATTACATAAATATATATATAGATATTTATAGAACTGCAGAGAGACGGAGGTCTAACATGACGAAGCGTTTCCTGCAGCCGGTAAAACAACGATGGAGCGTTTTTTAAAGAGACATCACGATACTGAACACGGAATATTTATAATTATTTACATATTCACCAAAAGTCACAAAAACACTTTCACCTTTAGTTAGTCCAAAAACGTCTTCAGGCTTTAGATTTACGAACAGACCTGAACTCACCACCCTGCATTCAGGGACTATTTTATGATGAATTAATGCGTGAAAATGGTTTCTAGTTATGTTTCAATGTCTCCTTCAGTCACTTTCACTCTGAATGTGAGGAGGAGCTGCAGGAGGAGGAGGAGGAGGAAGAAGAGGAGGAAGATGAAGATGATATAGCAGCATCTGTTACCGGCAGCTTTACGTGAGCCAGATTTCTCTCCAGTGATCCAACATGGCCGACAGCAGGACGGACTCATTAATGAGTAAAGAGAAGAAGAAGAGGACGCTGACCGGAGGAGACTACTCTCTTCTTCTGTGGTGTCTGTAGAATGTAACTAAGAGTAAATAAGGGCTGACGTCTCGTTTCTTCTTCAGTGAATATTAAGATGTTTATAATCAGCTGGTCGGAGCCATTAAAGCACCACAGAAGGAGTGATTAAAAGAGCTCCAGTAAAACATGATGGAAATATGACATTTGTGTAATAATTTTTGTATACATACATACATATACATATATATACATATA
>NW_022283556.1:0-5481 GCF_004355925.1 Anarrhichthys ocellatus
ATTATAATCTATAACATAAATATGTTCAGATTATAATCTATAACATACATATGTTCAGATTATAATCTATAACATGATCAGAGCCTTTGGGTTCTTGGTCCTGAAGTTTCCGTTGTCGTACAGTTCACTGAATATTTGGCTAAAAGTCTGAAGGACAAACCTGCAAACTGATGGATCAATAACTCTGATGAGTCCCGCTGTGAGATAACATCTGTGTTCTTATTGGTTATTGATCATTTCTGATAACTCCTGATTGAACCAAACAGTTTGCAGGTTATCACAGACGGTTCAATATAAACAGTCAATATGAGTGCAAAGGCATGCAGCACCACCTCCACCTTTACCTCCACCTCCATCTTTGCCTTTACCTCCATCTTTACCTCCACCTCCACCTTTATCTGGAGCCCAGAGGAACTCGTTGTTCCAGGATATAAATCAGAGATTAAAACATTCGTGGACAAACGTTGTCACCGTCAGTGTCCGTGCAGAAGGGTGTTGGATAAAGTTATTTACATGGACGTAACAGTGGCGTCGGTGGAGCAGCTTTAACATGAATCCATCCTGCTGCTGGTCACCATGAACATGACAACCACTGTGTAGTGATGCACAACACATAGAGATGCATTCATGCTGCGCTGATGAGGACTAAAGGTCCCGAATTCAGACAGGAAGTCAGTTTGTTTGGTTCAAAAGTGAAAGTGACTGAATTATTATGAATGACATACATCAAAACATCACGGTGTTGTTTCCTGATCTAAGTTACAAACATCAACGTTGACTTCTGCTTTCAGACGGACATGAACAGCAGACTCCTGGTGAGAGCCCTGTGTGTGTGTATGTGTGTGTGTGTGTTTGTTTGGTTAAAAAGTCCATATTCTCTGATGTCACAAACTGTGTTTATTTACATGGTGTGAATCTACTGAATATATTTAATTTATTTCTTTTTATATAAAACATGTCATTTATGTTGTAAACATGTCAATGTGTATCTGTAGCTCACTGCATGAAACGTGTTATTGTGAAGAGAAGATATGTCTATTCAAATGTAACAAATGTTGGTTTTACTCGTTTGTTTAAAATATTAAAATGGCATCAAATTTGAAATGAATTCAACATCATGTGAAAGAGATGAACAGGAATTCGGGACCTTGAAGTGAAATAATGTGTTGGTGCTGCGTTCATGTTCATCAGGGAGAATACAATACTCAGATGCAGCTACTGTCAGTGTTCAGTCAGTGTTCATCAGAAAGTTCATCAGACGGCCAGAAACCGGCCGCGAGCCACAGTTTGAAACACATCCGAGTAAAGACGAGTGTGTTAGATGTTTGTCCAGAACCTTAAACATTCTGGTGTTTTTATATTTCAGCCCATTAAACTCTCTTTAGACCAATAATAGATATTTAGACAGAAATGTTGAATATATTGATCTAATCACAGATTATTCTTCACTTCTAGTATTTTATTCTTTAAATGTATTTTAATTTTTAATATTTTTTGACAAAGTGCTTTACAGAGAAAAATACCATAAAGTTAATTTAAATTATTACATTTAAAAAGTAAATTTGCAAAACTCACTGAATATTTAAAGTACAAAGTGAATTTAAAGTAAGCAATAGAAAAACAAAGAAACAGGAAATTAATACAATATTGAAAAAAAGTCACAATTTGTCTCTTTTGCATTTTTGATCTCAAAACAATTTAATATTTTCTGTAAAGTAAAATAAAATAAAGTTAGATTTCCCTGTGAAGTGTTCTTTGGTGTATTTTGAATAATACTTTTGTACTTTTACTTCAGTAAGATTTTGAATGCAGGACTTTTACTTGTAACAGAGTATTTCTACACTAGTTTTACTGCAGTAAAGGTACCGAGTACCTGGTTCATGTGGTTCTGTTGTGGATCAGGTCTCAGAGATAAAACCGCTCCACAGCGCCTCTAGTGGCCGGAAGCTGAATAAAAAGCCTTTAAACTGAGTAGCAGTATGTTATATATATGTTGTATATTTATATTTGATTACAATAAAATAGTTATAGATACATTATTAGATTGTGGGGGGAAATATTACATCTTTAATCTGTGATATATTTACACTGTCGTGCTCTTTAATAAACACAAACACCATGAAACCTCAAAGAGATCCATATTCATACCAACGCTTTTATGTTGGTTAATAAACGTTCTTATTTTTCTGCAAAGCACTTCAGGTCAACATGAACGAGCGGACCTCAAACGCACCATCGGGCCTCTGATGGACTACAGTGAACTGTGATTGATTATCTTGAAAAGTGATCATGAACCTGAAGGACTCTAAAAAAAACACCAGGATGGCCCTCTAAATGGACCTGCTCGAGGCCTGAAGGCTCATCTCTGGTATTCTCTCCCGGTCATGTGACTGCTAACTTCCATCCGGTTTCTCTCCGTCCTCCCTTAAACCCTAACTCCTGCTGATCCTCCTCCTCCAGCTACCACATGTAAGTCTTTGTGGTGTCGATCTGACTCCCCCCCGCCTGCTCCTCCTCCTCCTCCTCCTCCTCCTCCTCCTCCTCCTCCCTCCTCCTCCTCCTCCCCCCCACCTCCCTCTCCTCCTCCTTGTCCTCCTTGTCCTTCTCGGCCTCACTCTCCCACAGCGTGATGAGCGGCGGGTACAGCTCGCTCAGTGGGATGGAGGTGGCGTGCTGCATGTACTTCTTCAGCGAGTGTCCGCAGGTCTTGTGCTGCTGGACCCGGCGGCCCATGTAGACCACCAGCAGCGCCATGATGCTCAGAGCGAACATGGAGCCCATGACGGCCGCCAGCGCCATGCTGCTGTGCCGCGACGCCACCAGCTCCACCGAGAATCCCGCCTCCTTGGTGGTGATGTTCAGACAGGAAGTGTGGACGGGGGAGGAGGAGAGAGGGGAGTAGGAGCTAGGGGAGGAACTAGGGGAGGAGAGAGGAGGAGAGGAGTAGACGGTGAGGCAGACGTGGTACTCTGTGGCAGGAAGGAGGTGAGTCAGATTATACTCCTGAACGTCCACTGGAACCTGGAGAGAGGGGGGGGGGGGGGGACTATAGAGAGACAGTGTGATGACATCACTTCCTGTCCAGCCTCTGTTCCACTAGCTTATCTGTCAGTCAGAAAATAATGAAGTTCATTTATTCTAAGACAAACACCTGATCTAGACCTCGTAGAATCACTACTGGGGTCCCTCAGGGTTCCGTTCTGGGTCCCCTCCTCTTTCCTCTCTACACCAGGTCTCTCTATGTCTCACTTTAGCTCTTTTTTTAGGTGTTTCTAGTGTGAATGAGTTCACCTTGGCGGTGTAGCTGATCTGAGGGTTGTCGATGTGCACGGTGGCGCTGGTCCAGCGGGTCAGACGGAGGGGGGCGGTGTCCTGCTGGTTCTGACCCCCAGAGGAAGGTCTTCCACTGGGGAACAGCTTCCACTCCAACACCACCGACTGGGCATGCACCACCTGCAGAGGAAACAGAGAACCACCGTAAAATCTGGATCAGTTTCAGGGATCGGAAATGAGTCTGAATTTTATATAAATAAGAAGTGTATTTAAATAACACTTTATAATAAGTTTACAGCCGGTACCTTGGCCAGCACCACCAGAGAGGCTGCAGCGCTGGACGAGTTACCCAGCTCTCTGCTGGACCCACCGCTCCCCCACCGGATCCCCCAGCCGGGCCACGAGTCCACAGACCCCTGAGAGTCCACGAACACTGAGACGCTCTTTGTGTCTGCGCCCTCCGCGTTCCACGCTACACAGGTATACACACCTGAGAGAGACGGACGCAAAGGGATCTATAGTTCTGCATGCATGTACATCAATATAAATATACATACAAACATTAGTGCTGGGCAACGATTACAATGTTTAATCGCGATTAATCTCATTGTTATGGCAAAGTTCAATAATGAATTCAAAAGTAGTGTATTGCGCACTTTTATTTTAAAGTACTGCTCTATGAACAAAAGGTCAATAACATTTGGTGTAAACACTTTAAACACATCAGGTTGTTGTTAGCAGCAGTATTCCCTTTACACAGCAGCAGTTCTATCTCTTCACTATCTGTGCTCAGTGTGACAGAACGATGCAGGGGACGTGTTCAAAAGGCAGATGTCTCGCAGCAGCGATCATATTTCTTGCAGCGATGTCCAGTAGTCTCCAGTGAGAGCAGCAGCTGCTGCACGTTGTAACACCGTTGCTTTAGTCGTCCTCTCCTTTAACACAACTCGTGTGTTCTTCTGGTGACGGTGCGTCTTGAGGCTCATACGTGACGTCATTCGTTGAGATCCTAAAGGTGCGTTCACGACATCTTCCACAACACTAACCTGCAGTTTGTCTCCACTTCTCTGTAGCATCTGTTAGCTTGTGTTGCTTTAGTTTATCTCTACTTCTCCCACACGCTGCATCAACGTAGTCTGAAGACTTCCTCCACCGCTGCCAGTGAGCAACGCACTTTACAAATAATAATTAAAAAATAAAATGCGTTAACGCGATAATAAGGCGTTACTTGCCCAGCACTACTAAATATATATATATAAATAAATATTTCTATATACACACACACACACACACACACACACACACACACACACACACACACACACACACACACACACAGTATGTACAGTGCCCCCTGCAGGCCGGATGTGAACCAGCAGCTCAGACTGACCTGCGTCTGACGGCTCTGCGTGTTCAATCACTAGCGCTCCGGGCTCTGACACGCGATGCTTCTTCTTCTTCTTCTTCTTCTTCCTGCGGCTCAGGCCACGCCCCTCCTCCGATACAATTGGTGCAGCCACCGCCTCCGAGCTCACCTGGACCAGGTGAGGAAGGAAACAGAGAAAACACTCATCAGTGACAACATCGGTTTCTATCAACATGCACCAACAGGGAGACAAACACTTGTGACCACGCCCACCTTATCTCCAGTGGGCGTCACCCAGTAGAACTGGGGGGCGGGGTCAGCGTCCGCCCAGCACTCCAGTGTGATTGGCTGCCCGGCGCTGACGTTCATGGCGGGTGGGAAGGCGTGGGGGGAGATGTGGGGCAGGCAGCTGTTGGCCCCGCCCCCACCCCCTTCAGCCCCGCCCCATCCGAAGCCCACCACCTCCTGCAGCTCCTGACCAATCAGGTGAGGTGGGGAGGAGCAGAGGGTGATGGAGGACTCCAGCATCTTGAGGTGAGACTGATTGCCGAGGTGAGGCCCCCAGGAGGTGAGACAGTCACATCGCAGAGGGTTGGAGTGGAGAGACACCTCCTCCAGGGAAGGGAGGGAGGAGAGGAGGTCTCCAGAGAGGAGGCTCAGCTGGTTACTGTGGACCAGGAGAGTCCGGAGGGAGGGCAGCTCACTGAGGACACAAGGAGAGGACAGAAGGAAACAAGGATAGGAGGAAAGAAGAAAGTAAAAAAAACATTAGAGACAGAGAGACAGACAGACATGGAGAGAGAGAGACAGAGAGACAGACAGACATAGAGAGAGAGAGAGAG
>NW_022283557.1:0-5481 GCF_004355925.1 Anarrhichthys ocellatus
ATTATAATCTATAACATAAATATGTTCAGATTATAATCTATAACATACATATGTTCAGATTATAATCTATAACATGATCAGAGCCTTTGGGTTCTTGGTCCTGAAGTTTCCGTTGTCGTACAGTTCACTGAATATTTGGCTAAAAGTCTGAAGGACAAACCTGCAAACTGATGGATCAATAACTCTGATGAGTCCCGCTGTGAGATAACATCTGTGTTCTTATTGGTTATTGATCATTTCTGATAACTCCTGATTGAACCAAACAGTTTGCAGGTTATCACAGACGGTTCAATATAAACAGTCAATATGAGTGCAAAGGCATGCAGCACCACCTCCACCTTTACCTCCACCTCCATCTTTGCCTTTACCTCCATCTTTACCTCCACCTCCACCTCCACCTTTATCTGGAGCCCAGAGGAACTCGTTGTTCCAGGATATAAATCAGAGATTAAAACATTCGTGGACAAACGTTGTCACCGTCAGTGTCCGTGCAGAAGGGTGTTGGATAAAGTTATTTACATGGACGTAACAGTGGCGTCGGTGGAGCAGCTTTAACATGAATCCATCCTGCTGCTGGTCACCATGAACATGACAACCACTGTGTAGTGATGCACAACACATAGAGATGCATTCATGCTGCGCTGATGAGGACTAAAGGTCCCGAATTCAGACAGGAAGTCAGTTTGTTTGGTTCAAAAGTGAAAGTGACTGAATTATTATGAATGACATACATCAAAACATCACGGTGTTGTTTCCTGATCTAAGTTACAAACATCAACGTTGACTTCTGCTTTCAGACGGACATGAACAGCAGACTCCTGGTGAGAGCCCTGTGTGTGTGTATGTGTGTGTGTGTGTTTGTTTGGTTAAAAAGTCCATATTCTCTGATGTCACAAACTGTGTTTATTTACATGGTGTGAATCTACTGAATATATTTAATTTATTTCTTTTTATATAAAACATGTCATTTATGTTGTAAACATGTCAATGTGTATCTGTAGCTCACTGCATGAAACGTGTTATTGTGAAGAGAAGATATGTCTATTCAAATGTAACAAATGTTGGTTTTACTCGTTTGTTTAAAATATTAAAATGGCATCAAATTTGAAATGAATTCAACATCATGTGAAAGAGATGAACAGGAATTCGGGACCTTGAAGTGAAATAATGTGTTGGTGCTGCGTTCATGTTCATCAGGGAGAATACAATACTCAGATGCAGCTACTGTCAGTGTTCAGTCAGTGTTCATCAGAAAGTTCATCAGACGGCCAGAAACCGGCCGCGAGCCACAGTTTGAAACACATCCGAGTAAAGACGAGTGTGTTAGATGTTTGTCCAGAACCTTAAACATTCTGGTGTTTTTATATTTCAGCCCATTAAACTCTCTTTAGACCAATAATAGATATTTAGACAGAAATGTTGAATATATTGATCTAATCACAGATTATTCTTCACTTCTAGTATTTTATTCTTTAAATGTATTTTAATTTTTAATATTTTTTGACAAAGTGCTTTACAGAGAAAAATACCATAAAGTTAATTTAAATTATTACATTTAAAAAGTAAATTTGCAAAACTCACTGAATATTTAAAGTACAAAGTGAATTTAAAGTAAGCAATAGAAAAACAAAGAAACAGGAAATTAATACAATATTGAAAAAAAGTCACAATTTGTCTCTTTTGCATTTTTGATCTCAAAACAATTTAATATTTTCTGTAAAGTAAAATAAAATAAAGTTAGATTTCCCTGTGAAGTGTTCTTTGGTGTATTTTGAATAATACTTTTGTACTTTTACTTCAGTAAGATTTTGAATGCAGGACTTTTACTTGTAACAGAGTATTTCTACACTAGTTTTACTGCAGTAAAGGTACCGAGTACCTGGTTCATGTGGTTCTGTTGTGGATCAGGTCTCAGAGATAAAACCGCTCCACAGCGCCTCTAGTGGCCGGAAGCTGAATAAAAAGCCTTTAAACTGAGTAGCAGTATGTTATATATATGTTGTATATTTATATTTGATTACAATAAAATAGTTATAGATACATTATTAGATTGTGGGGGGAAATATTACATCTTTAATCTGTGATATATTTACACTGTCGTGCTCTTTAATAAACACAAACACCATGAAACCTCAAAGAGATCCATATTCATACCAACGCTTTTATGTTGGTTAATAAACGTTCTTATTTTTCTGCAAAGCACTTCAGGTCAACATGAACGAGCGGACCTCAAACGCACCATCGGGCCTCTGATGGACTACAGTGAACTGTGATTGATTATCTTGAAAAGTGATCATGAACCTGAAGGACTCTAAAAAAAACACCAGGATGGCCCTCTAAATGGACCTGCTCGAGGCCTGAAGGCTCATCTCTGGTATTCTCTCCCGGTCATGTGACTGCTAACTTCCATCCGGTTTCTCTCCGTCCTCCCTTAAACCCTAACTCCTGCTGATCCTCCTCCTCCAGCTACCACATGTAAGTCTTTGTGGTGTCGATCTGACTCCCCCCCGCCTGCTCCTCCTCCTCCTCCTCCTCCTCCTCCTCCTCCCTCCTCCTCCTCCTCCCCCCCACCTCCCTCTCCTCCTCCTTGTCCTCCTTGTCCTTCTCGGCCTCACTCTCCCACAGCGTGATGAGCGGCGGGTACAGCTCGCTCAGTGGGATGGAGGTGGCGTGCTGCATGTACTTCTTCAGCGAGTGTCCGCAGGTCTTGTGCTGCTGGACCCGGCGGCCCATGTAGACCACCAGCAGCGCCATGATGCTCAGAGCGAACATGGAGCCCATGACGGCCGCCAGCGCCATGCTGCTGTGCCGCGACGCCACCAGCTCCACCGAGAATCCCGCCTCCTTGGTGGTGATGTTCAGACAGGAAGTGTGGACGGGGGAGGAGGAGAGAGGGGAGTAGGAGCTAGGGGAGGAACTAGGGGAGGAGAGAGGAGGAGAGGAGTAGACGGTGAGGCAGACGTGGTACTCTGTGGCAGGAAGGAGGTGAGTCAGATTATACTCCTGAACGTCCACTGGAACCTGGAGAGAGGGGGGGGGGGGGGGACTATAGAGAGACAGTGTGATGACATCACTTCCTGTCCAGCCTCTGTTCCACTAGCTTATCTGTCAGTCAGAAAATAATGAAGTTCATTTATTCTAAGACAAACACCTGATCTAGACCTCGTAGAATCACTACTGGGGTCCCTCAGGGTTCCGTTCTGGGTCCCCTCCTCTTTCCTCTCTACACCAGGTCTCTCTATGTCTCACTTTAGCTCTTTTTTTAGGTGTTTCTAGTGTGAATGAGTTCACCTTGGCGGTGTAGCTGATCTGAGGGTTGTCGATGTGCACGGTGGCGCTGGTCCAGCGGGTCAGACGGAGGGGGGCGGTGTCCTGCTGGTTCTGACCCCCAGAGGAAGGTCTTCCACTGGGGAACAGCTTCCACTCCAACACCACCGACTGGGCATGCACCACCTGCAGAGGAAACAGAGAACCACCGTAAAATCTGGATCAGTTTCAGGGATCGGAAATGAGTCTGAATTTTATATAAATAAGAAGTGTATTTAAATAACACTTTATAATAAGTTTACAGCCGGTACCTTGGCCAGCACCACCAGAGAGGCTGCAGCGCTGGACGAGTTACCCAGCTCTCTGCTGGACCCACCGCTCCCCCACCGGATCCCCCAGCCGGGCCACGAGTCCACAGACCCCTGAGAGTCCACGAACACTGAGACGCTCTTTGTGTCTGCGCCCTCCGCGTTCCACGCTACACAGGTATACACACCTGAGAGAGACGGACGCAAAGGGATCTATAGTTCTGCATGCATGTACATCAATATAAATATACATACAAACATTAGTGCTGGGCAACGATTACAATGTTTAATCGCGATTAATCTCATTGTTATGGCAAAGTTCAATAATGAATTCAAAAGTAGTGTATTGCGCACTTTTATTTTAAAGTACTGCTCTATGAACAAAAGGTCAATAACATTTGGTGTAAACACTTTAAACACATCAGGTTGTTGTTAGCAGCAGTATTCCCTTTACACAGCAGCAGTTCTATCTCTTCACTATCTGTGCTCAGTGTGACAGAACGATGCAGGGGACGTGTTCAAAAGGCAGATGTCTCGCAGCAGCGATCATATTTCTTGCAGCGATGTCCAGTAGTCTCCAGTGAGAGCAGCAGCTGCTGCACGTTGTAACACCGTTGCTTTAGTCGTCCTCTCCTTTAACACAACTCGTGTGTTCTTCTGGTGACGGTGCGTCTTGAGGCTCATACGTGACGTCATTCGTTGAGATCCTAAAGGTGCGTTCACGACATCTTCCACAACACTAACCTGCAGTTTGTCTCCACTTCTCTGTAGCATCTGTTAGCTTGTGTTGCTTTAGTTTATCTCTACTTCTCCCACACGCTGCATCAACGTAGTCTGAAGACTTCCTCCACCGCTGCCAGTGAGCAACGCACTTTACAAATAATAATTAAAAAATAAAATGCGTTAACGCGATAATAAGGCGTTACTTGCCCAGCACTACTAAATATATATATATAAATAAATATTTCTATATACACACACACACACACACACACACACACACACACACACACACACACACACACACACACACACAGTATGTACAGTGCCCCCTGCAGGCCGGATGTGAACCAGCAGCTCAGACTGACCTGCGTCTGACGGCTCTGCGTGTTCAATCACTAGCGCTCCGGGCTCTGACACGCGATGCTTCTTCTTCTTCTTCTTCTTCTTCCTGCGGCTCAGGCCACGCCCCTCCTCCGATACAATTGGTGCAGCCACCGCCTCCGAGCTCACCTGGACCAGGTGAGGAAGGAAACAGAGAAAACACTCATCAGTGACAACATCGGTTTCTATCAACATGCACCAACAGGGAGACAAACACTTGTGACCACGCCCACCTTATCTCCAGTGGGCGTCACCCAGTAGAACTGGGGGGCGGGGTCAGCGTCCGCCCAGCACTCCAGTGTGATTGGCTGCCCGGCGCTGACGTTCATGGCGGGTGGGAAGGCGTGGGGGGAGATGTGGGGCAGGCAGCTGTTGGCCCCGCCCCCACCCCCTTCAGCCCCGCCCCATCCGAAGCCCACCACCTCCTGCAGCTCCTGACCAATCAGGTGAGGTGGGGAGGAGCAGAGGGTGATGGAGGACTCCAGCATCTTGAGGTGAGACTGATTGCCGAGGTGAGGCCCCCAGGAGGTGAGACAGTCACATCGCAGAGGGTTGGAGTGGAGAGACACCTCCTCCAGGGAAGGGAGGGAGGAGAGGAGGTCTCCAGAGAGGAGGCTCAGCTGGTTACTGTGGACCAGGAGAGTCCGGAGGGAGGGCAGCTCACTGAGGACACAAGGAGAGGACAGAAGGAAACAAGGATAAGAGGAAAGAAGAAAGTAAAAAAAACATTAGAGACAGAGAGACAGACAGACATGGAGAGAGAGAGACAGAGAGACAGACAGACATAGAGAGAGAGAGAGAG
>NW_022283558.1:0-5479 GCF_004355925.1 Anarrhichthys ocellatus
ACGATATTCTTTCCCCAGTACCTGATAGTCCCTACCGAGTGCCTAGCCAGGTTTAGTTGCATGCAGGGACTCATGCATTTTAGAAGGGGAGAGTGTAACCAGAATAATAATTTAGTCTGGATCTTAATTATTATATTTTGGAACTATGTTACTGTCACCTTAAATGAGGTTGACAGGTGGTCACATAGCCGTTTTTCCTCTGTACACAGAAAAGTGCTAGGAGAGTCAATCCTATCCTTAATCCTACATGTATGACATTTAGTATGCACATGTATCACTTGGATACTTAAAAAGAAGTCTCTGGGGACCATGCTCTAAAATTAACAGGAAGTCGGCCATTTTGATTTCTATGTTAATTTTCCCTTGATTTCTAGTTGCTATACTTTAACGAACTCCTCCTAGGGACTTTGTCAGATCCACTTGAAATTTGGTCAGTACAATCTAAAGACCATTGCAATTAAAAGTTGCTAAAGCTTTACGTTTGATGGAATGGCGTAGCCGCGGCGTGGCGGCTATTTTACGTGATTCGCCATTAAACAACAAGCTGATGTAACTCCACTGGACTTGCTTAAATCTGTCCCAAAATTGCCATGCTTGATAACAGTCATGGCATGAGGATGTCTACAAGCCAATTTTAACTCAAAGTTGTAGCGCCACCTACTGGCAACAGGAAGTCAGCGTTATGTGACAAACGGAATCCGATTTACATGACATTTACATGATGTGGTCTGCACTTGATATAGAGCAACATAATGCATGTTTGCACATGTTCTCTAGCGTCACATAGTGGATACAGCAACTGGTGGAATATTTGCACTACATAATTTCCAGCATCGCAGAGTCCAGCGGGAAAAATGTTAAACTTGGGACGTATTGTCCGATGGTCGAAGACATTCGCGGCCACGTCTGCTGGCGTCCCGCCAGTACCCCTGAGACACGGGAAGGTGCGAGGGGCCCGTACATCGCTGCTTGCAACTATAATTTTAATTAGAGCTTTTATCCAATCAGATTTCACCCCTATGCTGTCTCGAGGTAAAATGCCTGTAGGCCTGCAGAATTACAAGTGAAACCCTTTGCAGTTTAAGTAAATGGGGTCGATATTGTTGATTGTCATAGTCTTCAACCAATCAGATTTTTAGTTTGACATGTTGGGCGTATTCTTTGACATGTCATAGCCTTCCAACTGGCCTAGCCATACGTGATTGGTCAGTGGGCTAGCATGACATGTTGGGCGGTGACAATCCCAATATCTACTGCTTCTGTCGAGCAGACATTTTCAGCCCTCAAACCCCTTAAAATGTTTTCATGAAGTACAACTGGCGAGACTCGACTGTCATCACTGGCATCCATGAATCGAGAAGGACTTCTTACTGGAACTGAACCACACCGATGTACTGTACCGTGTCATTGAACTCTTTATTAACAAGAGAAAGGAGGTGGTCTTTGTCTTTAGGTGAACAGCAGCTTTGGTAAGTCAACTGCTTTTGTTTTTTTACATCTGCAGTAGCGTTACTGTGTCAATTTGTCTATCGTGCCGTTTTTATGATATGGTTAATATTGTTCCCTCTGATGTGAATAATATTTAAATGGCCCATGCTCTTTAATGCGTGTTTTAGCGCCGCAGGTTTGCTGGATTGATTTTGACTGTATGCATTGTCTGTTAATGAATCCCGTCATGCGCGTATTCATGCATCTGCACTCTGCAGTTAGTGTATTTGTAGGTGTTGAGCTTAATTTTTACACGAAACAAATAACCCGTAGCTGTGGTGTCACAATGACGTTATTAGGAGGTGGTTCAACTGTAGTAGGACAGCACTGAAGGCCCAGGTATAAAATATACGGCCCGCCACTGGAGCTACAAGAGAATGTTGCTGAAAAGGAAGAACATGAAGTCACCTCATGCATAGTTAGGACCAGGCAAACATATGATTTTTGTCTTCAGTACTCAAATCATACAACAAGAATTTGAGCCAGGATTCTTTAAGAACCTATGTCAATATATCAGAATGAGAATCAGTTAACCTAGATGATACCCAATGACAGCATTCATAAACATCTTAAGCTTTTGGTGGACTAAAAAGTAAAAACTATTCCAATGAATAAAAGCATCACCATAAAGCTCTCTTGTAGTTTCTCCATCTTCTCTCTGCCACTCTTATCACAGGAGGCTAAGTCCCAACTGTACACCAAAATACAAATGCACTCACACATTCCTGTGTGTGAAAAGATGTGATGCATTACAACAATCAAACAATATTTTATGAGTCCCAGCTGGCTGCGAGAAGCCAGAGCCATTTAAATTTGTAGGAGAGATTTCTTTGTCTATTTTTGTCCCCACTGTCATCCCTTCTCCTCTCAGATGTGTCACACTCTGTTCCCAACCTACTGTGACACACTCTGATCCAAAGAAATACAAATACTCACGAGATCCGTTGACCAGTATGCTACAGGCTATTACTTCAGTTTTTTTTGATTAAAATAAAAACTATACATGATCCTAAAACATGTTCACACTTCCTACTGCTTTGACTTTAGACAATTGTTCATATTCTTAAAGTAAAAAAACATATTACTATTATTATAGAACCTAATCTGAAAAAATGCACTCTTTGTACACACACATTTTCTACACCTGTTAGTTTTCTCTTATTTTTCTCAGAATAATTGTGTTACATATGTTCCCCTGCAATATCTGTCATGCAAAACTATCAACTTTTTCACCAGCCAATTCTGCAAAACCCAGTATTACTTATTACATTATTATATTTGTTTCCAATGCCAATATATGCCTAAAATTATGTGGTTAATGTTAAAATGGTTGTAAAAATCCTGGCTAGTTAAATCCAGTACCTGGACCTCGGACCATGTGTGTACAATTACAGTATCTTTCTAACCAAGACACATTACACTTGGGGAGTACACTGCAACTTCATAGCACCTTCTTGACCTGCAGTGTTGCAAACAGTCACATTATTGTGTCCTTGTACTGTGAGAGCATTAAATTCTGACTAACTGAATGTAGACTATTAAGAGCGGACCACCTGAACATGAACCTGTGTCCTGATACATACAGTAACACAACAGATTTTCACCTTTTTAACACAGGCCTATTGAATCCAGCCCAAACTCATGAAACAGAGTCAAGAATACATGCCAATTAACCACAAATGCAAGGTAATTAATTTGCAGTGCCAAATGTACTGTAACAACCAGCTTGGTGACGACGGGCTAATGAGGATAGCAATATGTGAGTAGCTGGTTTCCTGTGTGTCTATGTTTGCCAAGCTTATCCCACCCTACATTGAGACATTGGTGCTCTGTCCAGGATATGTCCCACCAGTCCATCACAGGGCTAAAGTACTTCCCTTTTCCCCTCGGCTATTCCATTCCATCAAGTTCTGTTATTTTTGTCACTGCAAGTAAGATTTAATTATGCTCCACCGAAAAGGAAAGTCTGATGTCAGCAGTTGCATACAATTGAGTCATTGTATCCTTGTTCCCTGCATTTTATAAAGTGTTTGCACTATTGTGTGGAACAGTATAAGAGGATATAACTGTCAAAGATCCAATTTACACCTGGTATGGTAATATGCCATCTTTATCTGGATACCATGATTCTTTGCACTTTCACTTGTTATTAATAACATTTCTTTCCCACATCAGCCGTGTTTCCATTCTATTGTAAAGCAAATTTTGAGCGAACTTTCGAAATGTTTCATCAAAGAAGGGCCAATTACGTGCATTTCAATCAACAGGTCTGGAGCAAATAAAGTAGGCCAAGTAGTTTTGTTAGAAGTTGGCTACGATTTACGCATGGCTGTAATCCACCAGTAAACAGAGTAAAAGATGAAGATGTCGTGAACCAGAAACACCACAAGTTGCCTTTGCCCATCTACGAGAGAAAATGGTTTGTTGTTGTTTGTTGTGAAATCTGGGTGTAACCAGAAGTGTCAGACCTGTGAGAGATGTTTTCGGAGGAAAGCTACACCCCAGAGAGCGGCACCCATGGTGAACATAAGAACAACATATCCGTTGGAATTAGTGTGCATGCACTAGCTGTCTCTCGAACCTGACAGCCGTGACACCCGGAACATTTTGGTAATCACCGACTATTTCACTAAGTTTGCGGTAGCAGTACCGACAAAGGATCAGAAGGCCAAGACTGTTGCTAAGACTCTCTGGGAGAACTTCATGGTTCATTACGGGTTCCCCAGTCACCTTCACAGTGATCAAGGAAGGGACTTTGAGTCCCACATAATCAAGGAGCTGTGTTCACTGATCGGTGCAGAGAAGGTGCGTACCACACCCTATCATCCTCAGGGAAATCCTGTGGAGGGCTTCAATAGGACCCTGTTAAGCATGCTGGGAACCTTGGAGGAAAAGGACAAACAACGCTGGACAGGGTTTGTGAAACCCCTCGTACATGCGTACAATTGTACAAGGAATGACACAACGGGGTATTCACCCTATGAGTTAATGTTTGGCAGACAGCCCACTCTCCCAGTTGACCTCATCCTGGGAATCAGCCCACCTACAGATGACCATAAGACACATTCAGAATATGTTCAGAACTTACGCCAACGTTGCCAAGAGAGCTACACACTAGCTGTTGAGAATTCAAAGAAGTCAGGAGAAAGGAACAAAGTAAGGTTTGATGCTAAAATCAGGGCTGCTGAGCTATTTGAAGGAGATCGGGTCCTAGTGAGAAACGTCAACATACGGGGTAAACATAAACTGGCAGACAGGTGGGAGCACCCCATTCACATTGTGAAGCGAATTGCTGGTGGTCCGGTCTACGTAGTAAAGCCAGAGAGGGGAAACGGCCCTCACCGCACCCTGCACAGGGATCTGCTTTTGCCCTGTGGGTTTTTGCCTGTTGAGGAAGCTCCAGAACAGAGACCGCGGCAGAGCAAGCCTAAGCCGATAAGTTGGAAACCATGAAATGGAGGATGATTCAGAGGGAGATGTAAGGGATGAGGAAGAGGTTTGCTACTTCGATGCACCCCCAAAGTTCACTACATGGGGCCCTTATGTGCAAGAAATGGGAAGCACACCACTGAGACCATCCCAGATTCCATTAAACCCCAGAACTCCTGAGTTGGTGACTGAGGCAAGCAGTGATGTGGATCAGCAGTCCGCTGCTCCTAGGGATCATGTCATCATAGACATTCCAAAGCTTGAAATATTGAATGCACCACTTGTGGAGGAAGAACACAGAGGCACCTCGCCTGTTCACATGGAAGGTCGGACATCATTACCTGACCAGGGAAATGAGTTGGTGTCACAGGAACATGGAGAGGACGTAAACACCATTCTTGAAAGAAGTGAGCCCAGACGCTCTAACAGAGAGAGACATCCACCACGGAAACTAACCTATGACGAGATGGGGAAACCCCTGATTCTTGCCCTTAGCTTATTTTTTGAAAGCCTGCACGATATTCTTTCCCCAGTACCTGATAGTCCCTACCGAGTGCCTAGC
>NW_022283559.1:0-5479 GCF_004355925.1 Anarrhichthys ocellatus
GGCTATAGTGGTTACAGTGGCTATAGTGGTTACAGTGGCTATAGTGGTTACAGTGGTTGTACTGGTGACAGTGGTTGTACTGGTGACAGTGGTTGTACTGGTGACAGTGGTTGATTAAACGTAAACCAGTCTAAACTGGTTCTTCACCTTTGTTGTGGACCTCCTCCTCATCATCGCTGAAGGCCGCCTCTGTGTTGTCATAGCAACCGTCCTCCTTGTCCAACACATGGTTGTCCATCTCTAAGGAAGTGGACTCCTCCATCTTAACTAGAGGACACACACAAACACACACACACACACACAAAACCTGACAAACTCTGATTCTGACATTCTACATCCAGCAAGACTGGATTCTGAAGGATCAACACTTTAAAGATCAGATCTATAAAACCTCATAATCTGTCTGTGCGTGTGTCTCTGTGTGTGGTACCTTCAGTCGGGGGGGAGGGCGAGCTGCAGAACTCAGGGAATCTCTCTCTGAGCATCGATCGAAGCTCTCGGTCCAACTTTGGATTATCAAAGAGTGGAGCGAGGTGACTGAGAGACAGAGAGGCTGATCAATAATCAATAGGTGGTGGACTGACTGTGTGTGTGTGTGTGTGCTTCTTACGCCAGCACTCTCTTCTCCATGATGAAGGTGAGCGAGTTGAAGACGCCCTGACGGACCTGAGACTCCAATGGAGGGAAGAAGTGAGGAATGATCTGAGGAGAGATGATCGATTTAGTGTGTGTGTCTGTGTGTTTGAGTGTCTGTGTGTCCGTGTGTTTGATTGTGTGTGTGTCTGTGTTACCCTGCACATGAAGTCCAGCAGTGTAGCAGTGATGGCAGGATGAGGTTTCATGGAGTGATGCATCACCAAGATGGCTGGTTCTGACACAAAATAACCAAACACAACAAGAGTCACTAACTTTACTAGTTATATGTTAATAATATAGGACTGATTTATAGTCAGGGCCGGCTCAGGTTTATATTAGTTAGAATCGTTAACCCTCATTAGTTAGTATTGGTAAGCATCATTAGTTAGTATTGGTAACCATCATCAGTTAGTATTGGTAACCCTCATTTGTTAGTATTGGTAACCCTCATTATTCAGTGTTGGTAACTCTCATTATTCAGTATTGGCAACCCTCAGTTAGTATTTGTAACCCTCATTAGTTAGTATTGGTAACCATCATTTGTTAGTGTTGGTAACCATCATTTGTTAGTGTTGGTAACCATCATTAGTTAGTATTGGTAAGCATTATTAGTATTGGTAACTATCATGTGAGGGTTAGGTCAGAGTTGGTGAACACATTTTATCAAAGAGGGTCCTCACAAGTGTAGAAAGGTAAAAGTGTGTGTCACCTATGTTCATGATGCTGTCTTTCTCAGGATTGAAGAACAGCCAATCATAGAAGAGAGCCAGTTTGGCGTTGGAGGCGGCGACGTTTGACTGGAGAATCAATCGATTGGTTAGTTCTTGATTTTAAAAGATGATGAGCTTCAGATTGATGCCCCCTTACCGTGCAGGTGGTGAGCAGCCAGCCAATGATGGCCCAGCGCGGCAGGATGTCGGAGCTCAGCACCTCATTGGACGGGTGGACCACTCCACAGATGTAGCGAATCAGATCGCAGCGCAGTGATTGGCTCTCTGCTGTGGACAGGTACTGTCTCTGAAACCAGTCCTGATAGCGCTTCTGCTGCCCGAAACGCACCTGGACACAGGTAAGAAGTCAGTCATCCAGGTGTATGACTGGTGTGTACTGTTCATATACTGTGAGTGTACAGGGTGTATATATTGTATATACTGTGTGTATTTAGTGTATACTGTGTATATACTGTGTGTGTGAAGGTAAAGTTACCCTGGAGGTCATGAACAGCAGCTTGGTCTCCATGTCCGGTGTGAGACGACAGGCCAGAAACTTCCTGGAGGTGCGAGCGGTGAGCAGCTGGAGAACACCTGAGAAACACATCAGATTACAGGGGAGTGTTGGTAGTGTACTTTACCAGTGTACTGAGGATTGTGGGTAGTGTAGTTTACCAGTGAACTGAGAACTGAGGACTTGTGGACTGTGCAGCAGGTCCTTCCACACCAGCTCCATCTCTGGGATCCGAGCAACGTTCTGCATCAGACGGACCAGATCTCTGCCGATGATCTGACACTCCATGAACTACACAGAGAGACGGGATCGTCATGGTAACCACCTGGGTAATCAATACACACACACTTCCTTCCTTACCTTCTCCCTCAGCATGGAGATGCAGTAGTCAACCTCTTTCTGACGCAGAATCAGGAGATTCGGAGCTCCGTGGTCGACGATAAGACGAAGGTACGTGTAGACTGACATCGCTATCAGCATCCCACTCTTCAACACCCACTCTCTAGAGACAGGAAGATAGTCAGATATATACGGTACAGACCCCTCACGGTACAGACCCCTCACGGTTAGGGTTGGGTACCGAAACCCGGTTCCTATACGACCGGTATCTACCGGACCAAAACGCAACGCAGATTTCAGTGCTTCCTTTCGGTGCCCGAGTCGATTGAAATACTTTTTTTACACTACTCTGATGACTCATCCTGGCAGCAGTTAACGATAGCCTCGGTCCTCCGCTCCTCACTCACAGTATTAGTACAACCGGACGAGCCGTGTGCGCTTAGAAACAAACCCCTCCATCATTCTGGCGAAGCTTCGGCCATGATTTATTCAAAAAACAAAACAAACGAGATCTGTCAAACGGCTGGCAGGCTACTGACTTCCTCCATCGACATCCGGTACAGACCCCTCACGATACAGACCCCTCACGGTACAGACCCCTCACGGTACAGACCCCTCACGGAACAGACCCCTCACGGTACAGACTACTGCTGGGCGGTATGACCAAAAATTTGTATCACGGTATTTATTTTCCCTCGACTGTGTTTTTCTATATGTTTGTAGTGGCTTACTCTACTGTCAGGAGTACATAGAATATAAAAAACATGTTAATGTCATCATGTATAAAGGCTTTGATTACTAGAGGGTGCTCGTTTGTTCCTATAATGTTGGGATAGCAGTTTGGCTGAAGTACAAGACGTACCTTGAATCCAGTGTTTTAATCATTGCTCTGAGTCGTTCTCGACTGTCTGTAGCGGGACCATGTCCTTGCATAGCTGGATCGTTATTGCGTTTGTAATGTTGCTCTGCCGCTTGCTTTTCTTGTCATATGCTGCCTCGAGCTAATGCCTCTTCAAGCGATGTCTGACCCTTTGGCTTCACTGTTTCACTCGTGCTAACGTTACCGGTCAACGACCTCGAATCCGACGGCCCGGCTCCTCTCTTGGGGACAGACTCTATCGGTGCATCTCCGGTCAGTCTTTCTTCATCCTGCATCGCTCCTTTCTGTTCTTTAATGTAACGTTACTGTAGCGACAGAGCCTCTCGCTGTTAGCAGACTGTTGTGCTAGCGGGCTAGCTAGCGAGCTGTACCCAGCATGCAGTTCGGCAGTGTAATTTTATAAATGTACAATTATTAGTGTTACAAATTGTTTGCGTATCACAAACTGTTGTGTCATGGTGTTTTGTTGTTAAAGAGCATTAGTTGTGGGTTATTAATTGTTGTTATAAAGTTATAACCATGACTAGGGTTCCCTCTCAATACACTCTACACAACTAGCTCCAACTGTAGCGCTCACAGCGGCCAACAATATATTCTGCTGCCTGTTGAAGAACGACAGAAATTGTTTCGGCTATGCACCGGTATGACGGTGTGTGAAAAATGAATATCATACGGGAGCACTAGTACAGACCCTTCACAGTACAGACCCTCTAGCTGCTTCACAGTACAGAATACTTGCATGAAGTACTTTCAGAAACACATCACATGCACTTCAGTCTGACTAAACTTTGGTTAGAATAGATTTCAAAGTTAAACTTACTTTTGGTCTAACAGGATGTCAAGAACGTTCTCAGCCAACCAGAGGTTTTTGGTGGAAATATCGCCACCTGGATTTAAAACACACAATGAGAGCTCACGACAACATGTGTGTAATATATATATATATATATATATATATATATATAAGTGCTGGGCAACGATTATAATATTTAATCACGATTAATCTCATTGTTATGCTCAAAGTTCAACAATGAATTTGAAAGTAGTGCACTTTTATTTTAAAGTACTGCTATATGAACAAAAGGTCAACATTTGGTTTGTAAACACTTTAAACACATTAGGTTGTTGTTAGCAGCAGTGTTCTCTTCACACAGCAGCAGTTCTATCTCTTCACTATCTGTGCTCAGTGTGTGACTGTGTGTGAAACGTTCCACTGCTGTGCAACAGGAACAACATGTTCCACACGTTCCATCTACATGTGTGTGTTGTGTCTTCATGGCAGTCAGAGCATGTGATGCAGCTCTACTCTTCATCACTATGATGCTGTAACTCAGAGGAGATGATGGTGACTCAGCTCTACTCTTCATCCCTATGATGCTGTAACTCAGAGGTGATGATGGTGACCCAGCTCTACTCTTCATCACTATGATGCTGTAACTCAGAGGTGATGAAGGTGACCCAGCGATGTCCAGTAGTCTCCAGTGAGAGCAGCAGCTGCTGCACGTTGTAACGCCGTCGCTTTAGTCGTCCTCTCCTTTAACACAACTCGTGTGTTCTTCTGGTGATGGTGCATCTTGAGGCTCATACGTGACGTCATTCGTTAGGATCCTAAAGGTGCGTTCACACCAA
Source organism: Anarrhichthys ocellatus (assembly GCF_004355925.1). Lineage (NCBI taxonomy): Eukaryota > Metazoa > Chordata > Actinopteri > Perciformes > Anarhichadidae > Anarrhichthys > Anarrhichthys ocellatus. The sequence continues at coordinate 4,709 of NW_022283559.1, forward strand.
ACGCGACGTGAACGCACCTTGAGAACGTTCCTCAGGCCGACATCTTCCACAACACTAACCTGCAGTTTGTCTCCACTTCTCTGTAGCATCTGTTAGCTTGTCTTGCTTTAGTTTATCTCTACTTCTCCCACACGCTGCATCAACGTAGTCTGAAGACTTCCTCCACCATTTGTTTGGGTGATTTGCTGACATCAACGGTGTGTATTGCATTTTAAAAAAACTGCGTTAATGTGCGATAAAATAATTGTTGGCGTTAATTAATGAATGCGTTAACACGATAATAACACGTTAAGTTGCCCAGCACTAATATATATATATATATATATATATATATTTATTTTAATATCTCTGACCTGCGATCTGTTTGAGCAGCGTCATGACGACACCATCAGCTCCCATCACTCCACTCTTCACCAGCTCTCTGACCAGCCACACCAGCTGAAACATCACTTCAGTTAACATCTGGAGCCGTTAAAGTTACAGGTCATTTAGACATAATCACCTGTATACCTGTGTGTATACCTGAATGTGTACATGTATACCTGTGTGTGTACCTGAATGTGTTTCTGTATACCTGTGTATACCTGAATGTGTACCTGTATACCTGTGTGTGTACCTGAATGTGTTTCTGTATACCTGCATGTGTTTCTGTATACCTGCATGTGTACCTGAATGTGTTTCTGTATACCTGCATGTGTACATGTATACCTGTGTGTGTACCTGAATGTGTTTCTGTATACCTGTGTATACCTGAATGTGTACATGTATACC
>NW_022283560.1:0-5479 GCF_004355925.1 Anarrhichthys ocellatus
TAAGTATCCAAGTGATACATGTGCATACTAAATGTCATACATGTAGGATTAAGGATAGGATTGACTCTCCTAGCACTTTTCTGTGTACAGAGGAAAAACGGCTATGTGACCACCTGTCAACCTCATTTAAGGTGACAGTAACATAGTTCCAAAATATAATAATTAAGATCCAGACTAAATTATTATTCTGGTTACACTCTCCCCTTCTAAAATGCATGAGTCCCTGCATGCAACTAAACCTGGCTAGGCACTCGGTAGGGACTATCAGGTACTGGGGAAAGAATATCGTGCAGGCTTTCAAAAAATAAGCTAAGGGCAAGAATCAGGGGTTTCCCCATCTCGTCATAGGTTAGTTTCCGTGGTGGATGTCTCTCTCTGTTAGAGCGTCTGGGCTCACTTCTTTCAAGAATGGTGTTTACGTCCTCTCCATGTTCCTGTGACACCAACTCATTTCCCTGGTCAGGTAATGATGTCCGACCTTCCATGTGAACAGGCGAGGTGCCTCTGTGTTCTTCCTCCACAAGTGGTGCATTCAATATTTCAAGCTTTGGAATGTCTATGATGACATGATCCCTAGGAGCAGCGGACTGCTGATCCACATCACTGCTTGCCTCAGTCACCAACTCAGGAGTTCTGGGGTTTAATGGAATCTGGGATGGTCTCAGTGGTGTGCTTCCCATTTCTTGCACATAAGGGCCCCATGTAGTGAACTTTGGGGGTGCATCGAAGTAGCAAACCTCTTCCTCATCCCTTACATCTCCCTCTGAATCATCCTCCATTTCATGGTTTCCAACTTATCGGCTTAGGCTTGCTCTGCCGCGGTCTCTGTTCTGGAGCTTCCTCAACAGGCAAAAACCCACAGGGCAAAAGCAGATCCCTGTGCAGGGTGCGGTGAGGGCCGTTTCCCCTCTCTGGCTTTACTACGTAGACCGGACCACCAGCAATTCGCTTCACAATGTGAATGGGGTGCTCCCACCTGTCTGCCAGTTTATGTTTACCCCGTATGTTGACGTTTCTCACTAGGACCCGATCTCCTTCAAATAGCTCAGCAGCCCTGATTTTAGCATCAAACCTTACTTTGTTCCTTTCTCCTGACTTCTTTGAATTCTCAACAGCTAGTGTGTAGCTCTCTTGGCAACGTTGGCGTAAGTTCTGAACATATTCTGAATGTGTCTTATGGTCATCTGTAGGTGGGCTGATTCCCAGGATGAGGTCAACTGGGAGAGTGGGCTGTCTGCCAAACATTAACTCATAGGGTGAATACCCCGTTGTGTCATTCCTTGTACAATTGTACGCATGTACGAGGGGTTTCACAAACCCTGTCCAGCGTTGTTTGTCCTTTTCCTCCAAGGTTCCCAGCATGCTTAACAGGGTCCTATTGAAGCCCTCCACAGGATTTCCCTGAGGATGATAGGGTGTGGTACGCACCTTCTCTGCACCGATCAGTGAACACAGCTCCTTGATTATGTGGGACTCAAAGTCCCTTCCTTGATCACTGTGAAGGTGACTGGGGAACCCGTAATGAACCATGAAGTTCTCCCAGAGAGTCTTAGCAACAGTCTTGGCCTTCTGATCCTTTGTCGGTACTGCTACCGCAAACTTAGTGAAATAGTCGGTGATTACCAAAATGTTCCGGGTGTCACGGCTGTCAGGTTCGAGAGACAGCTAGTGCATGCACACTAATTCCAACGGATATGTTGTTCTTATGTTCACCATGGGTGCCGCTCTCTGGGGTGTAGCTTTCCTCCGAAAACATCTCTCACAGGTCTGACACTTCTGGTTACACCCAGATTTCACAACAAACAACAACAAACCATTTTCTCTCGTAGATGGGCAAAGGCAACTTGTGGTGTTTCTGGTTCACGACATCTTCATCTTTTACTCTGTTTACTGGTGGATTACAGCCATGCGTAAATCGTAGCCAACTTCTAACAAAACTACTTGGCCTACTTTATTTGCTCCAGACCTGTTGATTGAAATGCACGTAATTGGCCCTTCTTTGATGAAACATTTCGAAAGTTCGCTCAAAATTTGCTTTACAATAGAATGGAAACACGGCTGATGTGGGAAAGAAATGTTATTAATAACAAGTGAAAGTGCAAAGAATCATGGTATCCAGATAAAGATGGCATATTACCATACCAGGTGTAAATTGGATCTTTGACAGTTATATCCTCTTATACTGTTCCACACAATAGTGCAAACACTTTATAAAATGCAGGGAACAAGGATACAATGACTCAATTGTATGCAACTGCTGACATCAGACTTTCCTTTTCGGTGGAGCATAATTAAATCTTACTTGCAGTGACAAAAATAACAGAACTTGATGGAATGGAATAGCCGAGGGGAAAAGGGAAGTACTTTAGCCCTGTGATGGACTGGTGGGACATATCCTGGACAGAGCACCAATGTCTCAATGTAGGGTGGGATAAGCTTGGCAAACATAGACACACAGGAAACCAGCTACTCACATATTGCTATCCTCATTAGCCCGTCGTCACCAAGCTGGTTGTTACAGTACATTTGGCACTGCAAATTAATTACCTTGCATTTGTGGTTAATTGGCATGTATTCTTGACTCTGTTTCATGAGTTTGGGCTGGATTCAATAGGCCTGTGTTAAAAAGGTGAAAATCTGTTGTGTTACTGTATGTATCAGGACACAGGTTCATGTTCAGGTGGTCCGCTCTTAATAGTCTACATTCAGTTAGTCAGAATTTAATGCTCTCACAGTACAAGGACACAATAATGTGACTGTTTGCAACACTGCAGGTCAAGAAGGTGCTATGAAGTTGCAGTGTACTCCCCAAGTGTAATGTGTCTTGGTTAGAAAGATACTGTAATTGTACACACATGGTCCGAGGTCCAGGTACTGGATTTAACTAGCCAGGATTTTTACAACCATTTTAACATTAACCACATAATTTTAGGCATATATTGGCATTGGAAACAAATATAATAATGTAATAAGTAATACTGGGTTTTGCAGAATTGGCTGGTGAAAAAGTTGATAGTTTTGCATGACAGATATTGCAGGGGAACATATGTAACACAATTATTCTGAGAAAAATAAGAGAAAACTAACAGGTGTAGAAAATGTGTGTGTACAAAGAGTGCATTTTTTCAGATTAGGTTCTATAATAATAGTAATATGTTTTTTTACTTTAAGAATATGAACAATTGTCTAAAGTCAAAGCAGTAGGAAGTGTGAACATGTTTTAGGATCATGTATAGTTTTTATTTTAATCAAAAAAAACTGAAGTAATAGCCTGTAGCATACTGGTCAACGGATCTCGTGAGTATTTGTATTTCTTTGGATCAGAGTGTGTCACAGTAGGTTGGGAACAGAGTGTGACACATCTGAGAGGAGAAGGGATGACAGTGGGGACAAAAATAGACAAAGAAATCTCTCCTACAAATTTAAATGGCTCTGGCTTCTCGCAGCCAGCTGGGACTCATAAAATATTGTTTGATTGTTGTAATGCATCACATCTTTTCACACACAGGAATGTGTGAGTGCATTTGTATTTTGGTGTACAGTTGGGACTTAGCCTCCTGTGATAAGAGTGGCAGAGAGAAGATGGAGAAACTACAAGAGAGCTTTATGGTGATGCTTTTATTCATTGGAATAGTTTTTACTTTTTAGTCCACCAAAAGCTTAAGATGTTTATGAATGCTGTCATTGGGTATCATCTAGGTTAACTGATTCTCATTCTGATATATTGACATAGGTTCTTAAAGAATCCTGGCTCAAATTCTTGTTGTATGATTTGAGTACTGAAGACAAAAATCATATGTTTGCCTGGTCCTAACTATGCATGAGGTGACTTCATGTTCTTCCTTTTCAGCAACATTCTCTTGTAGCTCCAGTGGCGGGCCGTATATTTTATACCTGGGCCTTCAGTGCTGTCCTACTACAGTTGAACCACCTCCTAATAACGTCATTGTGACACCACAGCTACGGGTTATTTGTTTCGTGTAAAAATTAAGCTCAACACCTACAAATACACTAACTGCAGAGTGCAGATGCATGAATACGCGCATGACGGGATTCATTAACAGACAATGCATACAGTCAAAATCAATCCAGCAAACCTGCGGCGCTAAAACACGCATTAAAGAGCATGGGCCATTTAAATATTATTCACATCAGAGGGAACAATATTAACCATATCATAAAAACGGCACGATAGACAAATTGACACAGTAACGCTACTGCAGATGTAAAAAAACAAAAGCAGTTGACTTACCAAAGCTGCTGTTCACCTAAAGACAAAGACCACCTCCTTTCTCTTGTTAATAAAGAGTTCAATGACACGGTACAGTACATCGGTGTGGTTCAGTTCCAGTAAGAAGTCCTTCTCGATTCATGGATGCCAGTGATGACAGTCGAGTCTCGCCAGTTGTACTTCATGAAAACATTTTAAGGGGTTTGAGGGCTGAAAATGTCTGCTCGACAGAAGCAGTAGATATTGGGATTGTCACCGCCCAACATGTCATGCTAGCCCACTGACCAATCACGTATGGCTAGGCCAGTTGGAAGGCTATGACATGTCAAAGAATACGCCCAACATGTCAAACTAAAAATCTGATTGGTTGAAGACTATGACAATCAACAATATCGACCCCATTTACTTAAACTGCAAAGGGTTTCACTTGTAATTCTGCAGGCCTACAGGCATTTTACCTCGAGACAGCATAGGGGTGAAATCTGATTGGATAAAAGCTCTAATTAAAATTATAGTTGCAAGCAGCGATGTACGGGCCCCTCGCACCTTCCCGTGTCTCAGGGGTACTGGCGGGACGCCAGCAGACGTGGCCGCGAATGTCTTCGACCATCGGACAATACGTCCCAAGTTTAACATTTTTCCCGCTGGACTCTGCGATGCTGGAAATTATGTAGTGCAAATATTCCACCAGTTGCTGTATCCACTATGTGACGCTAGAGAACATGTGCAAACATGCATTATGTTGCTCTATATCAAGTGCAGACCACATCATGTAAATGTCATGTAAATCGGATTCCGTTTGTCACATAACGCTGACTTCCTGTTGCCAGTAGGTGGCGCTACAACTTTGAGTTAAAATTGGCTTGTAGACATCCTCATGCCATGACTGTTATCAAGCATGGCAATTTTGGGACAGATTTAAGCAAGTCCAGTGGAGTTACATCAGCTTGTTGTTTAATGGCGAATCACGTAAAATAGCCGCCACGCCGCGGCTACGCCATTCCATCAAACGTAAAGCTTTAGCAACTTTTAATTGCAATGGTCTTTAGATTGTACTGACCAAATTTCAAGTGGATCTGACAAAGTCCCTAGGAGGAGTTCGTTAAAGTATAGCAACTAGAAATCAAGGGAAAATTAACATAGAAATCAAAATGGCCGACTTCCTGTTAATTTTAGAGCATGGTCCCCAGAGACTTCTTTTTAAGTATCCAAGTGATACATGTGCATACTAAATGTCATACATGTAGG
>NW_022283561.1:0-5478 GCF_004355925.1 Anarrhichthys ocellatus
GGCTATAGTGGTTACAGTGGCTATAGTGGTTACAGTGGCTATAGTGGTTACAGTGGTTGTACTGGTGACAGTGGTTGTACTGGTGACAGTGGTTGTACTGGTGACAGTGGTTGATTAAACGTAAACCAGTCTAAACTGGTTCTTCACCTTTGTTGTGGACCTCCTCCTCATCATCGCTGAAGGCCGCCTCTGTGTTGTCATAGCAACCGTCCTCCTTGTCCAACACATGGTTGTCCATCTCTAAGGAAGTGGACTCCTCCATCTTAACTAGAGGACACACACAAACACACACACACACACACAAAACCTGACAAACTCTGATTCTGACATTCTACATCCAGCAAGACTGGATTCTGAAGGATCAACACTTTAAAGATCAGATCTATAAAACCTCATAATCTGTCTGTGCGTGTGTCTCTGTGTGTGGTACCTTCAGTCGGGGGGGGAGGGCGAGCTGCAGAACTCAGGGAATCTCTCTCTGAGCATCGATCGAAGCTCTCGGTCCAACTTTGGATTATCAAAGAGTGGAGCGAGGTGACTGAGAGACAGAGAGGCTGATCAATAATCAATAGGTGGTGGACTGACTGTGTGTGTGTGTGTGTGCTTCTTACGCCAGCACTCTCTTCTCCATGATGAAGGTGAGCGAGTTGAAGACGCCCTGACGGACCTGAGACTCCAATGGAGGGAAGAAGTGAGGAATGATCTGAGGAGAGATGATCGATTTAGTGTGTGTGTCTGTGTGTTTGAGTGTCTGTGTGTCCGTGTGTTTGATTGTGTGTGTGTCTGTGTTACCCTGCACATGAAGTCCAGCAGTGTAGCAGTGATGGCAGGATGAGGTTTCATGGAGTGATGCATCACCAAGATGGCTGGTTCTGACACAAAATAACCAAACACAACAAGAGTCACTAACTTTACTAGTTATATGTTAATAATATAGGACTGGTTTATAGTCAGGGCCGGCTCAGGTTTATATTAGTTAGAATCGTTAACCCTCATTAGTTAGTATTGGTAAGCATCATTAGTTAGTATTGGTAACCATCATCAGTTAGTATTGGTAACCCTCATTTGTTAGTATTGGTAACCCTCATTATTCAGTGTTGGTAACTCTCATTATTCAGTATTGGCAACCCTCAGTTAGTATTTGTAACCCTCATTAGTTAGTATTGGTAACCATCATTTGTTAGTGTTGGTAACCATCATTTGTTAGTGTTGGTAACCATCATTAGTTAGTATTGGTAAGCATTATTAGTATTGGTAACTATCATGTGAGGGTTAGGTCAGAGTTGGTGAACACATTTTATCAAAGAGGGTCCTCACAAGTGTAGAAAGGTAAAAGTGTGTGTCACCTATGTTCATGATGCTGTCTTTCTCAGGATTGAAGAACAGCCAATCATAGAAGAGAGCCAGTTTGGCGTTGGAGGCGGCGACGTTTGACTGGAGAATCAATCGATTGGTTAGTTCTTGATTTTAAAAGATGATGAGCTTCAGATTGATGCCCCCTTACCGTGCAGGTGGTGAGCAGCCAGCCAATGATGGCCCAGCGCGGCAGGATGTCGGAGCTCAGCACCTCATTGGACGGGTGGACCACTCCACAGATGTAGCGAATCAGATCGCAGCGCAGTGATTGGCTCTCTGCTGTGGACAGGTACTGTCTCTGAAACCAGTCCTGATAGCGCTTCTGCTGCCCGAAACGCACCTGGACACAGGTAAGAAGTCAGTCATCCAGGTGTATGACTGGTGTGTACTGTTCATATACTGTGAGTGTACAGGGTGTATATATTGTATATACTGTGTGTATTTAGTGTATACTGTGTATATACTGTGTGTGTGAAGGTAAAGTTACCCTGGAGGTCATGAACAGCAGCTTGGTCTCCATGTCCGGTGTGAGACGACAGGCCAGAAACTTCCTGGAGGTGCGAGCGGTGAGCAGCTGGAGAACACCTGAGAAACACATCAGATTACAGGGGAGTGTTGGTAGTGTACTTTACCAGTGTACTGAGGATTGTGGGTAGTGTAGTTTACCAGTGAACTGAGAACTGAGGACTTGTGGACTGTGCAGCAGGTCCTTCCACACCAGCTCCATCTCTGGGATCCGAGCAACGTTCTGCATCAGACGGACCAGATCTCTGCCGATGATCTGACACTCCATGAACTACACAGAGAGACGGGATCGTCATGGTAACCACCTGGGTAATCAATACACACACACTTCCTTCCTTACCTTCTCCCTCAGCATGGAGATGCAGTAGTCAACCTCTTTCTGACGCAGAATCAGGAGATTCGGAGCTCCGTGGTCGACGATAAGACGAAGGTACGTGTAGACTGACATCGCTATCAGCATCCCACTCTTCAACACCCACTCTCTAGAGACAGGAAGATAGTCAGATATATACGGTACAGACCCCTCACGGTACAGACCCCTCACGGTTAGGGTTGGGTACCGAAACCCGGTTCCTATACGACCGGTATCTACCGGACCAAAACGCAACGCAGATTTCGGTGCTTCCTTTCGGTGCCCGAGTCGATTGAAATACTTTTTTTACACTACTCTGATGACTCATCCTGGCAGCAGTTAACGATAGCCTCGGTCCTCCGCTCCTCACTCACAGTATTAGTACAACCGGACGAGCCGTGTGCGCTTAGAAACAAACCCCTCCATCATTCTGGCGAAGCTTCGGCCATGATTTATTCAAAAAACAAAACAAACGAGATCTGTCAAACGGCTGGCAGGCTACTGACTTCCTCCATCGACATCCGGTACAGACCCCTCACGATACAGACCCCTCACGGTACAGACCCCTCACGGTACAGACCCCTCACGGAACAGACCCCTCACGGTACAGACTACTGCTGGGCGGTATGACCAAAAATTTGTATCACGGTATTTATTTTCCCTCGACTGTGTTTTTCTATATGTTTGTAGTGGCTTACTCTACTGTCAGGAGTACATAGAATATAAAAAACATGTTAATGTCATCATGTATAAAGGCTTTGATTACTAGAGGGTGCTCGTTTGTTCCTATAATGTTGGGATAGCAGTTTGGCTGAAGTACAAGACGTACCTTGAATCCAGTGTTTTAATCATTGCTCTGAGTCGTTCTCGACTGTCTGTAGCGGGACCATGTCCTTGCATAGCTGGATCGTTATTGCGTTTGTAATGTTGCTCTGCCGCTTGCTTTTCTTGTCATATGCTGCCTCGAGCTAATGCCTCTTCAAGCGATGTCTGACCCTTTGGCTTCACTGTTTCACTCGTGCTAACGTTACCGGTCAACGACCTCGAATCCGACGGCCCGGCTCCTCTCTTGGGGACAGACTCTATCGGTGCATCTCCGGTCAGTCTTTCTTCATCCTGCATCGCTCCTTTCTGTTCTTTAATGTAACGTTACTGTAGCGACAGAGCCTCTCGCTGTTAGCAGACTGTTGTGCTAGCGGGCTAGCTAGCGAGCTGTACCCAGCATGCAGTTCGGCAGTGTAATTTTATAAATGTACAATTATTAGTGTTACAAATTGTTTGCGTATCACAAACTGTTGTGTCATGGTGTTTTGTTGTTAAAGAGCATTAGTTGTGGGTTATTAATTGTTGTTATAAAGTTATAACCATGACTAGGGTTCCCTCTCAATACACTCTACACAACTAGCTCCAACTGTAGCGCTCACAGCGGCCAACAATATATTCTGCTGCCTGTTGAAGAACGACAGAAATTGTTTCGGCTATGCACCGGTATGACGGTGTGTGAAAAATGAATATCATACGGGAGCACTAGTACAGACCCTTCACAGTACAGACCCTCTAGCTGCTTCACAGTACAGAATACTTGCATGAAGTACTTTCAGAAACACATCACATGCACTTCAGTCTGACTAAACTTTGGTTAGAATAGATTTCAAAGTTAAACTTACTTTTGGTCTAACAGGATGTCAAGAACGTTCTCAGCCAACCAGAGGTTTTTGGTGGAAATATCGCCACCTGGATTTAAAACACACAATGAGAGCTCACGACAACATGTGTGTAATATATATATATATATATATATATATATATATAAGTGCTGGGCAACGATTATAATATTTAATCACGATTAATCTCATTGTTATGCTCAAAGTTCAACAATGAATTTGAAAGTAGTGCACTTTTATTTTAAAGTACTGCTATATGAACAAAAGGTCAACATTTGGTTTGTAAACACTTTAAACACATTAGGTTGTTGTTAGCAGCAGTGTTCTCTTCACACAGCAGCAGTTCTATCTCTTCACTATCTGTGCTCAGTGTGTGACTGTGTGTGAAACGTTCCACTGCTGTGCAACAGGAACAACATGTTCCACACGTTCCATCTACATGTGTGTGTTGTGTCTTCATGACAGTCAGAGCATGTGATGCAGCTCTACTCTTCATCACTATGATGCTGTAACTCAGAGGAGATGATGGTGACTCAGCTCTACTCTTCATCCCTATGATGCTGTAACTCAGAGGTGATGATGGTGACCCAGCTCTACTCTTCATCACTATGATGCTGTAACTCAGAGGTGATGAAGGTGACCCAGCGATGTCCAGTAGTCTCCAGTGAGAGCAGCAGCTGCTGCACGTTGTAACGCCGTCGCTTTAGTCGTCCTCTCCTTTAACACAACTCGTGTGTTCTTCTGGTGATGGTGCATCTTGAGGCTCATACGTGACGTCATTCGTTAGGATCCTAAAGGTGCGTTCACACCAAACGCGACGTGAACGCACCTTGAGAACGTTCCTCAGGCCGACATCTTCCACAACACTAACCTGCAGTTTGTCTCCACTTCTCTGTAGCATCTGTTAGCTTGTCTTGCTTTAGTTTATCTCTACTTCTCCCACACGCTGCATCAACGTAGTCTGAAGACTTCCTCCACCATTTGTTTGGGTGATTTGCTGACATCAACGGTGTGTATTGCATTTTAAAAAAACTGCGTTAATGTGCGATAAAATAATTGTTGGCGTTAATTAATGAATGCGTTAACACGATAATAACACGTTAAGTTGCCCAGCACTAATATATATATATATATATATATATATTTATTTTAATATCTCTGACCTGCGATCTGTTTGAGCAGCGTCATGACGACACCATCAGCTCCCATCACTCCACTCTTCACCAGCTCTCTGACCAGCCACACCAGCTGAAACATCACTTCAGTTAACATCTGGAGCCGTTAAAGTTACAGGTCATTTAGACATAATCACCTGTATACCTGTGTGTATACCTGAATGTGTACATGTATACCTGTGTGTGTACCTGAATGTGTTTCTGTATACCTGTGTATACCTGAATGTGTACCTGTATACCTGTGTGTGTACCTGAATGTGTTTCTGTATACCTGCATGTGTTTCTGTATACCTGCATGTGTACCTGAATGTGTTTCTGTATACCTGCATGTGTACATGTATACCTGTGTGTGTACCTGAATGTGTTTCTGTATACCTGTGTATACCTGAATGTGTACATGTATACC
>NW_022283562.1:0-5478 GCF_004355925.1 Anarrhichthys ocellatus
CCCCCCCACCACCACTTGCTCAACATGAGCTGAGAGAGTAGGATAAATGAGGTTGTTGGGGTCACGGCACCTGGGAGGGGCCCAACGTCTACGTGACCACCGAGCAGAGGAGCGGACCGAAATCGGATGCAAACACATGGTTTGAACAATAAAAATGAGGTAACTACACGCTCAAGAAGTCTTAGCTTGACGGTCGGGCTTGAAAAAGTCGCCCTGTTGCCTTTGTTCGCCCTAGCCTTCGTTTGCCTGACGCTTCCCAACTCCAGAAGAGCAATCTACTGATTGTCTGCCAGGAGTGCAGGCTCCTCCCTTGCAATTAGCAAAGCTATTCAGCAGCTGAGACTAAATCACACCTCCTCAGACAGGCAGAAACTCACAGTCCAATCACCACTGAGGCAAGCCTAAGTACAGCTATAAAGACAACTTAGTTAAAACAAGAATAAAATACTTATCAGATTCTGGGTGAGTCAGAAGTTCAGTTCTTGCTCCAGAAGTTGAAAACAGATCACCAGGTTAGTTAAACCAGCTTAGTTGAGTTAAACCACATCACCAGGTTATGTTGACCTCTCCGAGTGAAACAGGCCAGGTCCTTAAAGAGACAGTACGGATGTTGTCAGTTTGAAGATCAAAGTTTTACATCAAACTGAAAGAATCATCACCGTGTTCCTACAGCTCAACAGGCTGGTCCCTGCAGTGGAACAAGCGCTCCTGACCTGCAGAGGAGACACAGCTGATCTAACTCCACCCCACAGCTGGGTCAGGTCATGATGAACAAAATCAAACACACCCCTGTTTAAGAGCTGCTGATCCTGTAGAGCAGACAGACAGATGGGTGACCAAAACAAACACCCTCCAGGTCTTCAGCGTCTACGCTCGAATCAAACATACCCCCACCGGTCGGTGTTACTTAAAACAAACACCCCCCCCCCTCACTGAGGAAGACGGAGTCACTACTGAAGAACAACAAATGAAACGCACCCTCAGGTTACTGAACTGTCCGTGCTGAGAGACAGTTAAACTCCACCCGTCTGTGAGTGTGAAAAACAAATGCACCCAAACATTTCAATACATCTGGGTGAAGGAAAAACAAACGCACCCTCTGATCGTCCAGCAGGGGAGGAGATAAACTGCTGGCGTGCACGTGCACGTGCACACACCTCCCCTCCCCCTTAGAGCAACAGTGAGCGACCTAGTGACCCAAACAGAGACTAGGTTGCTCGTCCATCCCCCCGGGACAACTATGAATGGAGAGAGAGAGAGTGCGAGTGTCCTTGACGTGTCTTTGTACAAAGATCAGCTGTTCGTCTGGTTTGAAGGACGTTAACAGTTTTATATTAATGAGATTTAATTAAGTAGATGCGAGGATGGAATTGAACCAGCGACGTTATAATTATGTGTTGTCCACCCCCCCCCCCCCACACACACACGGTCTATTTTTAACCCTCAGCTCTTGGTTCATATCTACATTCTGCTGCTGCTCAGCATGCTGGGAGGTCAACGAGGACGCTGCATCGACTTCACACACGTTGGGCTGTGTGTGTAAAACGTGTATCTGATATGTGATGCAGTTTATAACAGCTGATGGAGCTAAAAGCATGAGAACCCTAAAGATACAAGCATTGATACAGAAATACATTTCACTGCCAAGAAAAAGGGTTTAAAAGCTAAAACTGTCCGAGGCAGAAGTAGAAATGAATTGACTTCAAGAAGAAATTATTTGTACTTTAAAAAACAAGAGTAGAAATTTAGAGAATAAAGTTTTTCCTTGGAATCGTTTCAAATGAAAAATTTACATAAGACAGAATTTAAATTTTCTGTTCACTAACCGCTCCGGCGCTCTGCTCTCCAACCGCTCCGGCGCTCTGCTCTCCAACCGCTCCGGTACTCTGTTCATGCAGCTTTAAGGATGAGGACTGTTTCTTTCATTAATGATCTTCTTGTCTAACATGAGAAGTCACTTCCTGTCGAGTCCTCAAGAGATTCATCACATAAAGTCAGTCCCTCCTTCACCCCCCCATCTTTACCTCCTTCTGTCACTCCTTCAGACGTGGACATCGTCACCTCAGAGACACAAAGAACACATGAAGAAGAACTTCAGTTTCCTCCTGAGGAATCCAGAATGTGCCGACTCCAGTAAAAAAGTAGCTTCACTTTTCCTTCAACTTTCTCTCTTTTCCTGATCTCTCCTCCTGCTGCTCCTTTAGTTTCTCCTCCTCTAAAGATTCTTTCATTCCAGCATCAGTTTGTCCAAACAGACTTTAGTTATTCTTATCTCAGCAGCTTTTGTGTGAAAATCTGCTGTAAACTGCAGACCGACACCAGAACTCCTCCTCCGCCCAGACATCTGATCAGAGACCAGCTGCTCCTCCCGGTGGTCTGTTTCTTATTTTCTCTCCTTTTCTTTTTGAGGGTGAAATCTGAAGCAAAAGGAAAACTGAAGGGAAATGTTAGCATGTTGAGTTTGCTCTCAGTCAGCCGATTGTATTTTCAGACCTTTGTGATGGTTTGAAGCAGCAGAGATGAACTTATTGATCATGTGATTCTCTTCAGCCAGCAGAGGGCTCCACCTCCTCAGAGATCGGAGGTTTGGGTTCGTGAGAAGAACATGCTGTTTGTACACCAACATGTCTGTAGAACCTGTTTGTGACATTCAACTCTTTTTGTTCCTCCTTAAATCATAACACATTAAAACAATAATAGTCCAACAGGTGAACTCAGGTGTTTATTGGTCAGCTGATCTGATATTTAATTTTAATAGAAAAATTACTGATTATTATTATTAATAGAGTTTCTCTCACAGAGAAATGAGATGTTTTACATCTGATCTCTTCTTTCAGGAACGAACAGATTTAGAAGTGATCCTCTGTTTCTATATTTAAAGAGGAGTCGTCTGTTAGATTAAATCGGTGGTTTGTGGAACCTCTACAGCAGAGGTCCTCAACCTTTCATGCAGCACGGACCGGTTTCATGTCAGACAATATTTTCACGGACCGGCCTTCAAGGTGTGGCGGATAAACAACGAAATAAAATGATACGATCGGCATGAAAACAAATATAAAATGCATAAAGAATACAACTCACAATAAGGCTGAATCAGTGGAGCCCTGAGCTTGTTTCTCTGCAACGAGACGGTCCATCTGGGGGTAACGGGAGACAAAGACACCCGCAGTCTGTTCCTGATGTCCAGTCGACTCCGTTTAGTTGTGATTGCCGTCACTGCAGAACATCCCGCTTCACAGACAGGATGTTGTTGACGGACGCAGGGTTTCAGTGCTTTAGTGGTGATCTCAGGATATTCAGCCTTGATGTTAATCAAACACCAGCAGAGGTGTTGTCTCAAACATACTGTTAAGGCCACCGTCATTTACAACCTCCAGCAGCTGATCTTCTTCTGTGGACATGTTCTGCAGAGCGGGTTTGGAGCGTCAGAATCACTCCTGATGTTTAACAGACTCCTGATGTTGTCTGTTAAATGAAGCTTTCTTGTAGCTCTTCTTCTGTCTCCTTAGTGGCCTTTCCTCTTTGCAAAGAAGCTCTCCAAAAGTTATTTACTCATTGTCGCTAGTTTGCGGGCTTAATTTTTGCGGTAACGTATCACGTGACCGAGACGAGCGTCTTGACATGTCAAGAGACTCAGGCGGATGAAATTGGGAGAGAATCCGGTCATTTTTCAAAATAAAACTTCTTTCAGACTCTGATAATCAATAAAGCTGAAATAATATAATATTTATTCTTTCTGTGCGGCCCGGTACCAAATGATCCACGGCCCGGTGGTTGGGGACCACTGCTCTAGACCTCCTGCGGTGTCGTGAGTCTGAACACCAGCTTCACTCTGTTTAAAATCTAAAATCCACTTTTATTAACATTCATTGAAACATTCAGTTATAAAAACATACAGAAAACAAAGTGAGTCGGTTCTTCAGAGAACATCTGATCTTCTGCTCCTCAGGCTGTAACGAGGCTGACCAATCAGGAGACAGGAGAGGAGAACAAGAGGTCATGCAGACGTTTTGGTTGATTTGGTGACACCTGTGGTTACCACGGTAACACTAACAACATAATTTGTTTGAGATCTACTCCGACAGAGAAGACGAGCAACACATGCGGACCAATCAGACGCCTCTCTGAAGCCACGCCCCATTGCTATGATGTCAGAGCTAAAACACTCTATCAGAGAGGATTCATCTGTGTTGAATGTTCCTTTCGTCGTGACGACAGAATCATATGGCAGTTTGACAATCAATCACCAGTCACCAGGGGTGGGGAAAAAAAATCGATACAGCATAGTATCGCGATATTTTGCATGGCGATATTGTATCGATACACGGACGCCAAGTATCGATCTTTTATTATATAAACTATTCAAAAAATTAAATTAAATTTAAAAAAATAATTACTAGAAAAATCAAATCAATTGCTTTTTCAGTCCACTAGATGGTGCTGAGTTGTTGTCTGTTGGTCAAAACAAAGATAGCGACATCTGACCTCACAACGGGGTTAAATCTGCCAACAGTAGCCAGGCTCATGGGGAGAGCGCAGCGCATAACTGTCTCTCTGCCCTCTACGTCCACGCATCGCAAGTTATACTGAGTTATATAACTCTTATATAAGTTATAGTTCATATACTGAGTCCACACGTTTGCATTTAGTTAAGTTGGACTATGTAGTAATACAAACAGTTCAGTTGGTCAGGTTCATGCAACATTCATGACATTGTTGGTCAGTCTGTCTGCTTGACAATCCTATTCTGCTGCAATAAAAATGAGTGAAGTGAGATGAACAGACTGAAAACTTTATCTTATTAGATAAAACATGTTGACACAGTTTTCCTTTGGGGACATCATTTGAAGTTGAAAAAAGTAATAAATCGCAATACTCAGAATATCGCAGTATCGTGATAATATCGTATCGCGGGACCTCTGGTGATTCCCACCCCTACCAATCACCTGTCACCAATCACATCTCACCTGTCATCAATCACATGTCATCAGATAAGAGTTACCTGTCTGTCCTCCACCAGGATGCTGTAGACCAGAGCAGAGGAGGAGGAGCCACGAGGACACCTGCCTGTTCTCACTGAGGCATTCTGTGAGGAGGGACTCTGCACTGAGGCATTGTGGGTAATGTATTGCTGCAGGGTGATGTCAGCAGCTGAGGTCACTGTACTGCTGAGAATACTGTCAGTACTCCAACCTGCAGTACAAATACACACAAATACTGTTAATACCAACAAGGCCAGAAATATGTGGATAGAGAGGCGAGACAGGCACCGACCAGTGTGTGAGAGGCGAGACAGTTCTGGTTGGTCTTTGGTCGGAGACACCAACGTGCTCCACACTTTTTCTTCTTCTTCTTCCTCCTCCTCCTCCTCCTCTCTTCTTCTACTCTCTGTCCTCCTCTAGAAGAGATGTGATTGGTCAGTAACCTTGTGCTCTGTGACATCACAGAGGATGCTTCTCAAGTCTCTTAATTGCATCC
>NW_022283563.1:0-249 GCF_004355925.1 Anarrhichthys ocellatus
CTACCTGTTCAGGTACTCTGTTCTCTACCTGTTCAGGTACTCTGTTCTCTACCTGTTCAGGTACTCTGTTCAGGTACTCTGTTCACTACCTGTTCAGGTACCCTGTTCAGGTACTCTGTTCTCTACCTGTTCAGGTACTCTGTTCTCTACCTGTTCAGGTACTCTGTTCTCTACCTGTTCAGGTACTCTGTACACTACCTGCTCAGGTACTCTGTACACTACCTGCTCAGGTACTCTGTTCACTACCTG
>NW_022283563.1:259-5477 GCF_004355925.1 Anarrhichthys ocellatus
CTACCTGCTCATGTACTCTGTTTACTACCTGCTCAGGTACTCTGTTCATTATGTTCATCTGTCAATAATGAATCCACCTTTAGAAGTCTTCTGTTGTGTCTCATCATCTGTTAATCACGAGCAGGCCTGGTAGCTGGACAGGTGAAATGCATGCTGGGAAGTCAACTGACAATCTGAGCTGGGATCAGTTTTAAAGTGTTTATTACTTCCTTAAAGTTTGAGGAACAAAAACACATAAATGAAAGGTTTTCGGTTGATAATTAAATGTTATTTAATTGTTGTGTTATTTCCTCAAACTGTTTTTACTGTTTTCACACTTTGAGGAAGTTTGTGTCTCGCGGTAAAACGCACGAGTCTGTTTGTTATTTCTGACACGTAGAACGTGTTTTAAACTCACTTTGTTCTTAGTTTGAATCCATTCAAATAAAGTAAATAAATAAATGTCCCGACAGTCACTTTTATTCATGCAGACTCACCCTCCTCGGATCGGAAGAACACGGCCGCTCTCGGAGCTCCGTCCTCGGCCTCCACGCGACAGTCTCCCCCGCTGGACTTCTTCTTGCTCTGGAAGTAAAGCTGCAGTTTGTTCTTCATGGTTTTGGTCTGATCCGGGATCCAGTCCCCCTCCACGGTCACCGGGAGCGGACGCTCGGTCTCGTCCATTCTCAGTCTGTCCGGTAACAGAAAAACACACCGACACCGACCGACCGACACAAACAAAGCGGCGGAGACGCGTCACAGCTTCAGATGCTTTCACTTTCGTTTCTTCACTAAATGAAGAAAAATGGAAACTGAGTTCAGCAGCTGACTCACTGGAGCACGAGGGGTTTATTATATTTATAATAAATATTATTTATATTTATTATATATTTTTATAGATAGAAATATATTATATATTTAATATTTATTAATATATAAATATAATATATTGTTTAATATATTATTATATTAAATACTATATTATATTACATATATTTATTATATTTATAATAAATATAATAAAGCAGGAATTCTATATTACTATAAATCATTTATGATATTATTTATTTATAAATACATTTCTAATATCTATAAATATATAATAAATATTTTTTTATATATATTTATACATATTAGAAATACATTAAGGAACTGGCCAAAGTTATTATTAATATTCATCCATCTAAATAACAGTTAAACATTGTTTTATTTACACTAAATGTATTTATTTGTCAGACTAGAGTGTGCTGCTGCCCTAAATGTACTTTTACTCATCGGAAGGAGTACTTGTATATTTTATTAGAAGTAAACTGTAGTAATAATACAGTGTTGAAATACTCCAGCATTAAAGATTTAATTAGAAGGAACTTTAACTTTGTGTTGGTTCTGTCGCCCCCCTGTGGACTAAAGTGGTAGTGTTCATGAGCACCAGAGTCCCTTTAGAAAACCTCTCATTGTACTGCAGCAGGGTCTGACAGTCTGCCCCTCTCAGTCCCGGTCCTGGTTCTCCTCCCGTGCCTCCCTTCCCTCCAGCGGGTCCAGCAATACGTCCTGGGTCTCCAGCAGAGAGGAAGAGGAGGAAGAGGAGGAGGAGGAGGATTAAGAGGATGAAGAGGAGGAGGAGGAGGATGAAGAGGATGAAGACGAAGAGGAGGAGGAGGAGGAAGAGGAAGAGGAGGAAGAGGCAGAGGAGGAGGCAGAGGCAGAGGAGGAGGAGGAGGATGAAGAGGATGAAGAGGAGGAGGAGGAGGAAGAGGAAGAGGAGGAGGAGGAGGAAGAGGCAGAGGAGGAAGAGGCAGAGGAGGAGGAGGAGGATGAAGAGGATGAAGATGAGGAGGAGGAAGAGGAAGAGGAGGAGGAGACGCTGCTGCTGCACCTTGAGCTTTATAATGCTCATACAGTATATTTGCAGTAAAGGATTGTGGGTAATAATACAACATCCTGGTGTTTTTAACTAAATGTTTTTCTGGCATAGTAAATAATATATAATAAATCATTTCACATTTAACTGATCTATCAATAACCTGTTGCTGATTATTGTAACAGTCAGAACGCAGTACTTTTACTTGTAGTATTACGCTGTAGTATTTTCAGAGTGGGGTATTAGTACTTTAACCGCAGTAAAGAACACAAATACATCTCTAACCTCTCGATGTGTTTCAGCCCATTTTATTTTGTTCAATCAATAAAACAGAAACACGACGAAGAAGAAGGAAAACTTTGACTTTATTCACGTTAAATCATTTAAATCTTCTTTGTTTCACACATTTAGAAACAAACAGAAGGTTTGTGTGTGAAGAACAGGAAGTTTCAAACATCAGACGTCATCGGTTGGTTTCTCTTCACCTGCAGAGGAAACAGATTCAAATCATCAGAGACCTGAACCAGGAAACCTGAAACCTGAACCAGACCACCAAAGACCTGCTGTTTGAGGGTTAAGACCTGGTTCAAGGGTTCAGGTAGAATACTAGTAGAGGTATCATGTCAGTGAGGGAACAGAAGTATAAATACACGGTGTACGTACAGTCCGGTTTGGTTGGAGGAGGAGGTGGAGGAGGAGGAGGAGGTGTAGCACAGCTGTAGGAGACCTCCAGGTATCTGGTCTGCTCCTTACAGGGGTATTGACCAAACACCAGCTCAGTGACGGGGACCTCACAGGACCTCTTGTTCCCACATCTGGAGACAGACAGAAAGACATCCGGGTCAGAACCAGAGTGGGACTGAGAGTCCTGGTCCAGGTCTGAGAGTCCTGGTCCGGGTCTGAGAGTCCTGGTCCGGGTCTGAGAGTCCTGGTCCAGGTCTGAACACAGTGTTAGTTTTTGTGCTCGACAGAGAAACACAGTCGTCACGTCAGAGGAGTTCTGTCTCATCCAGCTGTTATTATTATTTATTTATAAAACGTCCTCTTTCATAGAAACACACTTTTACAATTTATCAGAATTGAACAACAATAAATCAGCTCCAATAGAAACTAAAACTAGTGATTTTAAGTTTAACAACAAAAAAACTACAATTCCCATAAAAACTTCATTACGTCATTGTAACTAGTTTTTGTTGTTTTTAACATTCCAGCTGTTATCTCTGCAGTCTACAGACTTCCGTCCTCTTTGTTCTGCGTTTTTAAGATCTGTGACGCTTCGACTCTCTCATGGACTCTAGGGCTTATGGGTAATGGTGTTCATTGGAGTATAAATACTCAAAAAGAAACAAATCTGTTGTTTAGTTCCAAACTTGGATTTGTAGTTGTTAAAGTTGTTAGAAATGTTAGTTGGGTTTTGAATGACAACCTGTTTCTTACTCGTTTTTATTCTATTGTGATTTTAAGTTTAAACAACAACAAAAAACTACAATTCCCATGAAAATGTCACTTCATTATAGCTTGTTTTCGTTCATATTAATACAACTTTAAGTCGTTATTTTTATTATCTCTGCAGTCTACAGACTTCCGTCCTCTTTGTTCTGCTGTTTTTAAGATCTGTGACGCTTCGACTCTCTCATGGACTCCAGGGCTTATGGGTAATGGTGTTCATTGAAGTATTAAATACTCAAAAAATATACAATACATACAATATTAGATCTGTTTTTTTGTGTCTGTTTTGTTCCAAACTTGGATTTTTAGTTATTAGAGTTGTTATAAATGTTTGTTGCTTTTGTTTTATTCTATTGTGATGCTACTTGTATACATCCGTCATTACTGATCTATTTACGTGACTTCCTCTCTTCCTCTGGACGTATTTCTGTCTGCAGGTTCATCTGTAAGTGAACATGTAAGTGAGATCTTCTGCCCTCCAGAGGACACAGACTGATGTGTGCAGATGTGTCCTCACAGATCCTCCACCACCATCTCGGCCCAGGGGAAGGAGCAGAAGACGTCCGGTCCGTCGTCCGGGTACTGCTTCCCCTCGCCGCACCGCGTCCCCACGCCCACCTTGTACAGGATGTGGTCCAGCTTTATCTTAGCGCCCACGTCTGCAGCAGAGTGAGCGAGTATAAGATGCATATATATATATATGTATGTTTATGTATATAGATGTATTCATGAAGGGCTCAACGGGAGCGGATACGCAAACATAAATAACACAATGCGACCACACAAGGGCCAATAATGTACAATGATTGTAAAACATGAAAGGTGTTGAAGAAGGCACAACAAACAGGAAATACACATAAAAACATAATAATGATTCAACGCAGTGGAGCACGAGTCGTTGATTTGTAAGAGTTTAACTGAAGAGTTCACTTTAAAGGAACAGCTTCACATTTTGGGGTAAATCCTCTGTTTCTGTCTGTTCAGCTGGTTAGCTTAGCTTAGCACAAAGACTGGAAAGGGAGGGAAACTGCTAGCCTGGCTCCGTCCAATCAGGACAAAAGTCCACCGACCAGCTCCTCTAAAAGGTCACGAATGAACCTTTTATACGTTGTTTAAACATACTGAAGTGTGGAAACATCACGAGACGTTTGTTTAAGTTAAAATCAGCTGTTTGTTTAAAGAGTTTCTTTTCTCACCACATGACATCACAGCGGTCTCATTGAAACAAGCGTAGATGACCTCTCCCTCTGTGAACACACACAAGGTCATCTTCATCATCATCATCATCATCTTCATCATCATCTTCATCATCACCATCATCATCTTCATCATCATCATCATCATCTTCATCATCATCTTCATCTTCATCCTCATCATCATCCTCATCATCATCATCTTCATCATCATCATCATCTTCATCACCATCCTCATCATCATCCTCATCATCATCATCTTCATCATCATCATCATCTTCATCACCATCTTCATCACCATCATCTTCACCATCATCACCATCATCATCATCTTCATCATCATCATCACCATCATCATCATCTTCATCACCATCATCTTCACCATCATCATCATCACCATCCTCATCCTCATCATCATCATCCTCATCATCCTCATCATCATCTTCATCATCATCTTCATCCTCATCCTCATCATCCTCATCATCATCTTCATCATCATCATCTTCATCCTCATCATCTTCATCCTCATCATCATCTTCATCATCATCATCACCATCATCATCATCTTCATCACCATCATCTTCACCATCATCATCATCTTCATCATCATCATCATCTTCATCATCATCATCATCTTCATCATCATCACCATCCTCATCCTCATCATCATCATCCTCATCATCCTCATCATCATCTTCATCATCATCTTCATCCTCATCATCATCATCCTCATCAT
>NW_022283564.1:0-5477 GCF_004355925.1 Anarrhichthys ocellatus
ACACACACACACACAGATACACAGTCTGTTCTATCATCCCTCTCAAAGCACACATCCTAACACACAAAACACCTTTCTGACTCCCCGGTGAGTCGTCGACTGGGTTGTACTACACGCACACAACCTGTCCACCCTTCACACACATATCATGAATCTTATTTGCTTCGCACACGTATTACTTCTGCATTAACCTACACGTAAGCCTGAAAGTTAAGTGTGTGTGTGTGTGTGTGTGTGTGTGTGTGTGCTGATTAGCATTGGCTGAGGCAAGCCTTCTCATTTCCTGTCTTCCATTAAAGTGCTCAATCAGCCCACATCTCCTTCTCTGCCATGTCCTGCTCAGGAGGCTGCTGCTGGTAGTCTAATACACACACAAACACACATATACACACATATACACACAAGCAGAGTCTGGATAAGCTTGCTGGGCAGACGTCCAATGTGACACACAAACGCACACACACAGCCTAATATTCATATCCTTTCTGCACAACCCTGTCAGTGAGCAGTCCCCCCTCTCTTCCTACACAGCAGTCGTCCAGTCAGTATTACTAAGATGTCTCATTAGCTCTCCAGGCTATGCTAACAAGGCAGAGCTAACACAATGGATCACAGGCAAACGGCCTCCCAAACAAAACACCAGGCTGTTGAAACACTCTGCGCAACACAAAGGAAGCCTGTGTCATCCAAAAACACCAGTATTCCTCAGTCTTCTCACGTGTGTGTGTGTGTGTGTGTGTGTGTGTGTGTGTGTGTGTGTGTGTTTGTCTAACTCTGAGTCCTGACTCGTGGGTATTACCTTGAGACCAGACAAGTCTCTGCTCTCAAGAGAACATCCCAGGCTACACGTATATACACACACACACACACACACACGCACTGGCAAACTCACTTACACACACAGAGGAAGCCAGTTATCAAAGCGAGATGGCTTTGAAGCGGCTAAATGAAAGACTGAAGGCAGAAATGACAATGTTTTCTGGCAGGCTATAACTGTACGTCTGGCTGAGAGGGAGGGCTTGAGAAATAAAGTCGGTATTATGATCTGAACACCCAGATATGAGCTCTTCTAACAGCCTCCATCTGTCCTCGTACAGCCTATGTTTGAAGTCTCACTTGGATCTGCATTCTAGTCTATACCCGGCTAGTGTTCTCAAAACAAGAGGAAGAAAAAAAACGAAGTGCCTGTTTATTTGTGTGTAGCCTAAATCACTGAACACAAGTTGTCAGTTCCCTGGTGCTCCGTGCCTGTGGTCTGCAGATAATGATCATCATTAGTGGATGTTTTTTTTTCTCCTTTTGCCTTTCATGGTGCTGCTCTCTGTACCATCCCTGGAATCGTCTTCAATTTCTTGGCTAGAACCGGCGTGCAGCAGATGAGCGTCGGAGGCAAAGACAAATATTTAAGTTGGACACAGCCCGGCTGTTTTATGGAGCGTGCAGCGGAGGCTGGCGTTCTCGATTCCCAGCAGCGCAACGTGGTCGACGTCATGCATTTCTCTTAATATTTCTGCCATTAATTTACTCGCTCCCACTGGGACCCGATTGAAAGAAAGCAGAGATGAAGCAAAGACTTGTGCAATCAGCCCCTGCTTGTTATCAGCATAGGGGTGAAACGCAGTTTAGGATGAGCGATGCCTCAGACGCAGCAGTCATGTGCGGTGCTTGTGAATCTCCAGTCTGTAGAGTGTGCCTGTGGTTGTCAGTGTGATCAACCAGTAGTGGCCCTCAGCCCTCGGGTCTTAATTGGTATCATCTGTGAGTTCCGCGTGACTCGACCCTTCTCCTCTTTCTTCTCCTCCTCTGCACCATCCCTCATTCTTTTGCCTGGATGACAGGAGGACCCGTTAACATCACTCAGAAGTGTCGCTGTGTGTCGACAATCTGTACAACGACACGACTAGCGAGTCCGTCGTAAAGGGGTTTATGCATGTGTGCTCGATTCCTTAAAGGAGGGGGGGTGATTAAATTTAAGGCAGGCGTGGGCGCTCATGTTCAAAGGCACACACACACACAAAGAGCAACAAGAGCAAATCTGCCCACTTTGAAACGGCTAATGCTCATCCAATCCAATATGGAGCCGGGCTGACAGATGGGCCCAGTGTGTTCAAAGCAGAGGGCGCCGATTTAATATCCAAAGAGGTCAAGCCAAAGAGAGGCAGAGAGAGAGAGAGAGAGAGAGAGACACCCCTGTGTAGGCACGGCGCAAAGGTCTTGCCAGCACCACCACCACCGCAGCTGGGACTCACCTCACCTCCTCCCTCCCACACCCTCTCTCCATTCGTTCTTGTTGCCAGGCGGCGAGGCAGGCTGTGTGCAGTTCCTCCTCGCAAACATTGTAATCAGCATTTGTTGACTGTTATTATATGGGCCTTGGAGACGGAGGCTTGAGGGGCAGGTTACCCTTCCTTTTTCCTCCATGTAGCCAAGTGCTCACTGTGAAGCCCATAAGGAGGGGAGGATTGCAGAGTGGAATCCTGCTGCTGCTGCTGGCGCTGACAGCCTGATTTAGAGGCGCTTTTTCTTACCTCTGACACAGAGTCCCAGTCTGCCCCGCTTTACTGCAAGGTTGGGAGAAGAATAGTGGTGCTTATCCTGAAAGCCTGTTATTTGTGCGTGTGAGAGAGAGAGAGTGCATTGGCTTGTATGCGTGTGTTTGCTCTCGCACCATGCTGGCATTTCTTTTTAACATCCTCCTTTGTCAGTCACTGAGATGTCGTGCATTGCTTTAGCACAGCAGATCTCTTGTACCTCGCCAGCTTACGTTCACACACACACATGCAGTTTTTGAGTGTGCTGGCAGAAATCTCTGTCTCGGAGAGAGCAGGAGTAAATAAGGGAGAGAAAGGAGGAAAATGAGGAAGAGGGAAAGCCGAGTGGAAAAGCCTTCCAATCAGATCCATCATCTTTGTGTGTGTGTGTGTGTGTGTTTATGCGAGTGTGTGTGTGTGTGTGTGTGATCTTCCCAGCCAGCCCTTCCTGCCTCCCTCTCTCTAATCTTATCATGTCGGAGCAGCAGATTAGTCCTCCCAGATCCCCATCTCTGCCTCCAAATGCCACAATCAGCCTTTTGTTCTTTGGCTGTGCTTACTCTCTCTCTCTCCTTGCGGCTGGCGAGGTGAACCCTCCCACAATCGGCCCTCCGTTCCCATTTTGAGCCCCCGCCTGTCAATGTCACACCGCTACCAGCCGCGATCCACCGTGCTTGAGCCTCCCCTGGCCCTGGGGCGTTAGCTAACTGAGCCGTTAGCTCAGCCAGCCTGCTAGCCTAGCTGAACTGCTTGACATTCCTTGCTAACACTGAGCTGCTGCTGCTCTTGTCTGTTTGACCTCCTCCCTCCCTCCCTCCCTGCTGTCTCCTTTGTCTGTGTGTTTGGGATCTGTCTTTCCTTCCTTACTTCTAGCTGCCACCTCCTGAAGGAAGCCATAGATCCTGGCTGCTGATGTCACCAGTGAGAGAGAGGGGGGGGGGGGCTCTAACAGGGTTAGCGGAGGAAGAAGAGAGTGTTTGAAAAGCAGAGAAAATAAACAGAGGTTTCCTGTTAACGAGGTGCACTGGGGGCCTGTCATGTGGGAGCGGGAGGGTCTGGTTTTGTTTTAAAGCAAAGCTCTAGTGTTACAGTTCGGGGAGGAGGACCAATGGGGTATTAGGTTTGAGGGTTACAGGTTGTAACAACGTTCTCTCGGTTTTGTCGCAGTTCGCCTCGGCTGCAAGGCAGTGACCATGTTGTAAAGGCCACAGCGAGCAGATGTGGGAGAAAGTCCGGCGCTGTGCACTCTCCCTAACATCGAATCGTATTAGTGTTGTCGTTGGGTTTTGAAATGAAAAGCACTGTATTGATTTCACACTCTCTTAGCTGAGAACATGGAATTAATCCCGCACTCAGTCCATCGTTTACGTGTACGCCTAACAGAGCTGGGTTCCTTTTCACATTTAAAGCCTGTTGTGGTTAAAAGGAAAGTCTGCCCTCTGTATTTCCTTCATTCCCCAGGTCTTTGTAGTGGTGTGGTCGTACACAGGGGCCCCAGCGCCAGAGTTGACTGCACACACATGCAGCCACACAAAGAAAACTGCACAGCCATTATGGATCCAAGGGGCCAGCCACCTTTAGCTAGTCGGAGGGAGAATTAACCAACTCGCACAATGCCTGGCTTGTCCTGGCTGCTTTAAGAACAGTGATGAATGCTCTGGGTTGTTTTTTATTTGTATTAGCAGTGATATAGTTTGGATTCATTCTACAATGATCATAATAATCTGTATTTATAAAAAAAATATAAAACAAACAAGGTCATTAGGTTTACAAACAAACTGATTATAAAAACCATTATAGTGTAGACGAAAGACGTATAGGAAAAGAAACCAGCTCATCAAGTAGCATGAGTCAAAACATGACTGGACAACCTTTGTAGTGTGCTGCTCACAACCTAAATAACTGTCAAACCAGACACCAAGAAAGAAATATACTTTAAATTCTTACAATATTTCCCAGTATATAACCGTTTGAGTGCCCTCCTATAATCCCGCCCCTTGTCTGATGAGTGTACCCAAGAATGCCACAGGCCAGGCTGAGCCACTGCAGAGAGGAGGGGCGCCATTGTGCTCAGCCCCAAAGCATGACTCTCAGATTTATATCTCCTCAGTGAATAAAGGGGTGGCCTTGTACCCTGGGAGGTTTCAGTGAAGCAGGAGGAGGATAGTTGTAATTTTAAGTCTGAGGAAATGAGAAGGTCTTGCTCCTCCTACCTTAATCCAACCTTTTCTCTCCCCCCCCCCCTCTCTATGTCTCCTTTGCTCTGCTTCCTTGCACTATATATTTTTTTCCTAAGTAAGTCTTTGGGCCTCTCCGCGGTGAGCAACATTCCCAGGGTTTAGGGCCCAGGAGGAGGAGGGAGGGCAGGGCCATGTTTAGCCTCTGGCAGGACAGATAAAGATGGCCGACATTGTGCGGGGCTGGGCTCTCTACAGGCAGCGTGGAATGTCTCTAATCAATTCAGCATTGTGGTCCCTCTTATATGATCTCTCTGTTATTTTCTATGGCAGGAGGAAAAAACAATAGAAAGACAATACAGCCAGGAGTTTGTATGGCGAGTCTGAGCAGTCCATCATTCCCCTTCATTTTCTCCTCGTGTTATCGGCTCATTTTTTTTCCACCCCGTGTGTTTATAGAATTGTGATAATTGAAAGCTATGCTTCACTCCCACTACGTGCTCCATATGTTGCACTCTCCGTCTCTCTCCACCTCCCTCCCTCTTTCGCCTGAAGAGGGCTTAACGCCGCTGTGAGCTTCTAAACAGCAATCTGCTCATGAGAGCGACGGCTACTTTGTAGCCACGAGGATACTGATGATAGCCGAAGTAACGTTCACTCTGTGCTTTGGCTCGTTCGGTTGCTTTAAAATAATGCGGGCTCATGAATTAAGGTGTAAAACCTGTGTGTGTGTGTGTGTGTGTGTGTGTGTGTGTGTGTGTGTGTGTGT
>NW_022283565.1:0-5476 GCF_004355925.1 Anarrhichthys ocellatus
TTGCTTTAATGATTTTAGACAAGTAGATTTTGTTGTATAACATTGTTAGAATTTCAATGAATGTACTTTTTAGTGGATGATTAGGGTTTGATGTTTGGGAATATGAATTTCTTGATTGCACAACAACATATGTAGCTATCAATGTATAAATACTCTACTATAGTTGTATTTGGCCGTTGGCATGGCCTTAAAAATGTTTGCAAATTGCATCAGTTTGATTAGTTCATATGTTTGAAAATGAATGTATATGACAAATAATGTCAAAGCACATACATAGAACCTTTGCATATGTCATTAATGATTGAATTCACTTTGTAATGATTACAAGCAACTGCACGCAAATAAAATTCCATCTTTGTATTTTTTGAAAACAAATCACTGTTTGTGTTTGAGGTGTTTGTTCATTGGCAAAATGAATCACTTATTGAGAGAAACAATCTTCTCATTTTACTTGTTTGTAGTAAATTCAATTAAAAGAACTAAAGAAAGATTATGAAATAATGTGCTGAAAATGTCTTTATTTTGTTTTTTCAGTGTGGCTTTGTAGCACAAAGGCAGTAAAACTGCCTGTGCCAAAGCACGCTGTATATAATCCATCGGACTTAATAATTTTTATCCAAAAAGTTTGCCGCACTTCTCCTCACACAGCGTTGCCAACACCTGCGCAAAAAAATACATACAAACGTGCAGTCTGATTGGGAATTGTGTGCTATCTATTTTCTAGAAAGATTTGCCCAGCGGTTTTCCCAAAAATCCCAAAAAACGAAGCAAAATTTCTCTTATTACTTGAATGGGGTTTTGGCGTGAAGACAGCAAAAAAAACACTTAACTTTGGGGCCATATTGACTACCTATACATTAAGGTCGAAAAATTATTCATAGTTTAAAACGTAGACAAAACGCTGCACTTTATTGAGCCAAATGGGCATTTTGATAGCTAGCACTGTTTTCATTAAGTCAACGTTTAACTTTCAGGAAAATCTTGGGTCCGTTTCAGATTTTCTAATGGGTGTGTATTGTACAGAATGTTCAGCGCTAGATTGAGGACATAACTGTTAAGGTGGAGCAGAGCAGGAAAAGAATCTTTGATTTTTCCAAACTAAAATGCTCCAGGTCCCATAATTTTTACTCTTTATACACCATTTTTGGCCAAAAAGCTTGGAGATGTGCTGTCGCACACAGATGTCATTGGGATCCAACAGACTTACACATTTGGCTCAAAGAGCCGCAGAGCGACATGAACTCCAACCAACTGCTCCATTAGACTCCATGATAAATCTGAAAGCAGACGGTACCAGTTTTGTATATTGCTCTAGAGCTCACATTTTTAACACCACAAAAATTAAAAACCACATCAGCGCGTTCGGCAGAGTCGTATCTTTCTCATGGTACCCATATTTTGGCACTCAGACTCCTGCTTTTTGGTAAAAGGAGGAAGGGGTTTTGTTCAAAATCACTGTTTACTGTAACGTTTCTTAATCAGTCTGCCTCTAACACCAGGTGCGTCCTCGCCATGGCAACCAGTTACACACACGCACACACGCTCTCTCTCTCTGTCTCTCTTTCTGTCTGTTTCTCTCTGTCTGTCTCTCTCTCTCTGTCCGTCTGTCTATATCTGTCCGTCTGTCTGTCTCTCCCTCTCTGTCTCTCTCTCAATGTGTGTGTCAAACATGATTCCTTCTCCTCTCCTCCTCTCTCACCCACCCAGCCCCACCCTTTCAAAATAAAAGCCCCACAGAGTGAATTATAACTGGAATGCTTGTGATGAAGCCTGTAATTTAATAACCTCTGTGTATGTGTGTCAAACATTATGATTCCGTCTCCTCTCGCCCGCCCAGTCCCACCCTTTCAAAAATAAAAGCCCCTTGGAGTAAGCATATCTTAACATTAAGCTCAGAATTAGCTTAGTTGCTTTTGAATTTTTTTTTCTATTAAAATGTGTACACTGCACTCTGGCCCTGCCTTGTATGAATTTGTGGTTACTTGTAAGCCCAAGTGGTTACTTGTAAGCGGGTTGGGTGTAGTTATGCATGATACATTGATAATACATTTTAGAAACCATTCTTTCAGTGATTAATTTCCTGTTGCAATGGTAATTAAACAAGGCAATACAACCATTGTATTCTCTACATGTCTCTCACAGTCAGTGGTGTATAAAGTACCGAAAAGTCATACTTGAGTAAAAGTAAAGATACTTTACTGGAAAATGACTCCAGTAAAAGTAAAAGTCACCTATTAGAATACTACTTGAGTAAAAGTCTTAAAGTATCTGATATGTATTGTACTTAAGTATCAAAAGTAATTTTCTGATATTAAATGTACTTAAGTATTGAAAGTAAAAGTACAAGTAAATGCTGTTAATAAAAAAGCAAAGGGTCAGAATTTTGAGAATTATGAAGTTTATTCTTTTAAGTGATGTGGCCACCAGGACCAAGGACATGGAGCTGTGTTGACAATAATTGGGTTGGCTGTGATCCATCCAGGAGCAACAATGTTCAACATAATATATTGTACATAAGTATACTTTTGCATCTACTATGAACTTATCATCATAATTCTCCGAAAAGCAATATGACACGATGAAGGAGTTGTAACAGTGCGTTTATAAGTATGCTCATTCCAACGAGAGGATGTAGAGGGCAAATGCATCATATTATGTTCAGCAGAACATATCCACTTGATGCATCAGGTCAGTGTTTTGAGAAAGGACACCTGCCTTGTAAACTCCTATGGGCCTGATTTGAACACAATAGGCCAAGGTTTTGCTCAAGCTGAATCTGCAATTGGGCGACTGCTACCATCATAACTCCATCTGATCATCCATAAAATTATTCAAATATCAAAACATGATCAATACTAAAGCAGCACCGAAAGTAACAACCCAGTCATTACTTGAAACTGAAAAATGTCCTGTTCATCTTCAAAAGAAGTTGGTTTTCAAAATTGCGAGAATTCAGTCTCGCTCTTCTTGGGCTGAAGACTAGTCCTGCGATGCTAAATAACCTTTCACAGGCCACTAAGGCAGGTAGAGGTGTGCTCAGCTTCACAGAAGCGCACAGCTGGGAAGGATTCCCCTAATCCTGCGCTCTCGCGGCTCCTGTCAATCATATGGTGTGGTGGCTAGCTAACGTTAAGTTCGCTAACGTTAGCCAACTAGTGCTGCAATGATTATAGCTAAGATGACTCAAATCAACAAAATCTCACAACTGTCAACACTTCCTCAGCTCACTAACTCGCTAGCGATCCACGGGTGTTGGTCTTCGTCACCACCGTAGATTGTTTCGGGAGTAGCAGGTGCTTCCATTTCTGCTTCCGTCATGAAATCAGTCATCATAGAGTGGAATTCTGCTCATGTAGTCGCTCGCTAGCTATAGCATATAGCATCCTGGTCATCACTGGGAATCAAAACACCGCGGCTTTGAGAGCACTTATTTGCAATTGCGCATTAACGTGATTAACCAATGCTTTAACTTGCAAGCTAGGACAGCTGATTCGCCAAACCTGCTTGCTTGCAGTCTCTGTTCCACCACAATCCCTGACGTTGGTCTCGTGATTCATTTTTTTTCTAAAGATAGATTTGATTTTGTAGCGAGTAACGAAGGTTTCAGGGGAAATGTATCGGAGTAAAAGTATCAGTTTTCTTTGCAAAATGATGTGAAGTAAAAGTAAAAGTCAACAGAAATATAAATAGTAAAGTAAAGTACAGATATCCAAAAAAACGACTTAAGTACAGTAACGAAGTATTTCTACTTCGTTACTATACACCACTGCTCACAGTGAAACACACAGAGCATGTGGTGTACCTTGAAAATACATGCTTAGTTACTACCGGTAATATCGGCGTGTATATATATTGCGACGTCTTCAGGCAGTAGCAGCAACACTGTCAAAATTTCCTGCCGGAATTTTCTAGTTTATATTGAAATCCAACGATAATGACGACATTCACTCAGTATCTGTAGTAGTAGTAGTAGAAGTTAACTTAAAGCTGTCGCTTTAGCTGTGCAACAGTGAAAAATTAAATGTAATTGTAACAAAATAAACTTCCGTCTTTTCTGTCAGTTTTGGGTTCAGGAAACAAAACCACTTACGTTTAGTGAAAGAGTGTGAGTGGACATCATAAAAAGTGGGCGTAGTCTTTGTGACGGCTACGTTTGGTTCGTGGACTGACGTATTAAAGCCTCGAGTTTGTCATTTTGGCAGTCACCATCTTGAGTTTTTGAAGCCAGTGAACGGAAGTGACCATATTTGGACTGCAGAGGAGTGACGTAGAGACACCGTAAACAGTTCTGGTAGGGCAGCGACATGTCAATCACAGTAAGCCCCGCCCTAAAGCATACCCTGCTTTATGGTCTGTTTGACTTTAAATGGACCATAATTTACTAAATGAACATCATGCTGTATTGAAGAAGACTTGAAACTAGAGATTGAGACCATAAACTCATGTTTACAACGTTTAAATAAATCAAGAGAGAAGTAGAGTCATTTTCTCATAGACTTCTATACAATCAGAGGAGTCGCCCCCTGATGGCCATTAGAAATAATGCAAGATTAGACACTTCTGCATTGGCTTCACTCTTCATAACTGGAGGTTGCCACCTGGTTTATGTTAACTTGACTTACTAACAACTCTCCTGACTAGCGAGTGACAAATGAATCACGTGACTAGAGACTCACTTGAGTCAAGTGACTGATAACGCTCTTACAAACAAAGCCCCTCTTTAGAGACGTGAATTCATCTTTACACAATCAAACGGAGCAAAAACTCATCTTAATTTCATGGCTGACAACTGATTTTTCCATGTGCATGTAATTCTGTCTACATAATCTATGTAGCTTCAATATTCTTCCAACTTCTGAGGGTTAATCTCAAATCAAGCACAACAAAGCTGAGTTTGCATTTTTGAAATTTGCAATATGACTTACCTTGTAACTCAGTCATGTCAAACACTGTTACTCGTTTGACCTCAGTGGGAATTTAATCTGTGGGAAAAGAGAAGAGAAACCACAGAAGAGGAGAGTCCAGATCCTGAGAGAGAACAAGTGAAAACTAAACTCATCAGGTGATTTCCAGTTTTTTCTTTTGAATAATTTTGCCGAAAATGACCCGTAATCTAAGTTGAGAGTGTGGACACTACAGGTCAAGATCTGCTCTGACCAATCAGAGTCAAAGATTCTGATGACATGGGCAAAAAGAACATCCTGTTTTCTCCCCGATAAATAACGATGCGTCAACTTTCATTTTCGCAGTTTGTTATAAATCAGCAGCATCTCAATGTGAATGCAGTCGTATTGATACTGACTTCATCTCACCGTCTCAGATGAAAGGTAAGTGCTTACAACTCTTATTCACTTTCACTCAAGTTTTATTTAAAGTGGTTGTGCAGATTATTATTCCATTTAATTATATTTTTTTAAATTTAGATTACTTCAAGCAATCTTAATGTCTGTACACGCTAAAAAGGCAAATCACAAAT
>NW_022283566.1:0-3917 GCF_004355925.1 Anarrhichthys ocellatus
TGCAGTACTTTCACAGTGTGGTATTAGTACTTGTACTGCAGTACTTTCACAGTGTGGTATTAGTACTTTTACTGCAGTAATTCTTTCTGTTGATTCGTATGCAGTGAAGTTAGTTTGACGCTGAACTCGTCTGTCAGGTTTTCATGTGAGAGAGAACACGAGGGCAGCTGTGATTGGTTGAGAGAGTCTGTCTGTCTGTCTGTCTGTGTATCGGTTTCTTAACTCGCCCGCACACACATCAGAAAGTGAGATCACTGCTGTTTCTCAGTTCTCCTGACTGCTGGTTCTCATGTTCTCCTGACTGCTGTTTCTCATGTTCTAATGACTGCTGGTTCTCATGTTCTAATGACTGCTGGTTATCACGTTCTCCTGACTGCTGTTTCTCATGTTCTCCTGACTGCTGTTTCTCATGTTCTAATGACTGCTGGTTCTCACGTTCTAATGACTGCTGGTTCTCACGTTCTCCTGACTGCTGGTTCTCACGTTCTCCTGACTGCTGGTTCTCATGTTCTCCTGACTGCTGGTTCTCAGTTCTCCTGACTGCTGGTTCTCACATTCTAATGACTGCTGGTTCTCACATTCTAATGACTGCTGGTTCTCACATTCTCCTGACTGCTGGTTCTCAAGTTCTAATGACTGCTGGTTCTCACGTTCTCCTGACTGCTGGTTCTCACATTCTCCTGACTGCTGGTTCTCACGTTCTCCTGACTGCTGGTTCTCACGTTCTCCTGAATGCTGGTTCTCATGTTCTCCTGACTGCTGGTTCTCATGTTCTCCTGACTGCTGGTTCTCATGTTCTCCTGACTGCTGGTTCTCAGTTCTCCTGACTGCTGGTTCTCATGTTCTCCTGACTGCTGGTTTTCATGTCTAATGAAATAGAACCCAGTGAATACAGATTTTCCCTGCGCTGCTCATGATTAATGAGATAGTTAGAGCTGAGGGAAGCAGAGAGTTCCGCTTTCACCTTCAGAAGAATAATTAGTATTCACAGCTCCGTCACATCCAGAGACGAGGATTAGAGTTTAGATTAATGTGAGTGTCGAGTGAAACACATCGAGTGAAATAATCTCAGTAGAACAAGATGCTAGTTATTTCTGCTTTCAGTACGTGTTACTTTAAGTGAAAAAGTTACCTTACTGACATACTTACCTACTTACTTACTTACATACATACTTACATAGATACTTACATACTTACCTACTTACATACATAGATACATACCTACATACTTACTTACTCACTTACATACTTATTTATGTACTTACTTACTCACTTACATACTTACTTACCTACTTACATACTTACATACCTACATACTTACTTACTCACTTACATACTTATTTATGTACTTACTTACTCACTTACATACTTACTTACCTACTTACATACTTACATACGTACATACTTACTTACCTACTTACATACTCCTTCCTGTTAGTCATGAACACTTAGAAATAAAATCTGCTGCTTCTGGATCGTTCAAAACTCAAACTTCGACTGTAAACAGAAAAGTGAAGCTGCAGTAAAACAAACTGACTTTGTTAGCGATCAGATTCATGATGAAGTACATTTGTTTAAAAATGCTTTTGTACTTTTACTTCAGTAGGGTTTTGAATGAAGGACTTTTTAACTTGTAACAGAATGTTTTTCAGTAAAATGATCTGAGAACTTCATCTTCTGTTTTCTACATGTCGTCATTACAGTTAAAATCACTGCTGAAGAAATATAATCTGGGCGACTGTAGCTAAGTGGAGAGCAGGGCCGTGCTTCAATCAGAGGATCGGCGATTCAATCCCCGGCTCTGCATGTTGATGTGTCCTTGAGCAACACACTTAACCCCATAATGTCTCCCGTAGCTGTGCCTACGGTGTAGAACGTGATAGAATCTGAATTGTAAGTCGCTTTGGATAAAAGCGTCTGCTAAATGACTGTAATGTAATGTCAGCAACAAGAACGTGGTACTTTCTCTGATTAAAAGAGACCAGATCACACCAGTCTGGTTCGACACTTCCTGGGACTAGAACAGAGGCTATGCAGGTGAGGACAGGTATGAAACTCAAACTCAAAGTTCAGATAGAGCGGGTGTTTCCAGAGATTCAGTGTGTGAAACTAAAGTGAATCCAACAAACAAAACTTTAACATTTTAGTGAACGGGCTCTAGTTTTGTTTAATAAATTCTGAAAAATGTTTAGGTTCAGGAAAGATGGTGGTTTCAGATGCTAACATGCTAACACCAACACACAGGCCTGTTAGCGAACGACAGAAATCATTTCAGCCGTCAGAAGAACTAGACCCTCTAAAAAACAGTCCTAAAGCTGCATTCTCTCTAATGTCCATCAGGGGGCGACTCCTCTGGTTGTTAGAAGTCTATGAGAAAAAGAGTACTTCTTACGTTCATATTTATTTACGTACTCATTTACCACTTACTTACCTACTTCCTTACTCACCTACTTACTTACTCACTCAGTCACTTACTTACATACTTACCTCCTTACTTACTTACTCACCTCCTTACTTACTTACTCACTTACTTACTCACTTACATACTTACCTACTTGCATATTTACGTACTTACTTACTCTGATTAGTGAGTGGAAAAAGTGAATTAGAAATCACTGAGTTTCTTTTTATTTACATACTTACATACTTATTTACGTACTTACTTATTTACATACATACTTACTTATTTACATACTTATTTACATACTTATTTACCTACTTACTTACTTATTTACCTACTTTCATACTTACTTATATACGTACATACCTACATCCATACTTACCTACTTACTTACTTATATACATACCTACATTCATACTTACTTATATACATACCTACATTCATACTTACTTATATACATACATACAGTGGGTATGGAAAGTATTCAGACCCCTTTAAATTTTTCACTCTTTGTGTCATTGCAGCCATTTGCTAAAATCAAAAAAGTTCATTTTATTTCTCATTAATGTACACTCAGCACCCCATCTTGACAGAAAAAAACAGAAATGTAGAAATTTTTGCAAATTTATTAAAAAAGAAAAACTGAAATATCACATGGTCATAAGTATTCAGACCCTTTGCTCAGTATTGAGTAGAAGCACCCTTTTGAGCTAGTACAGCCATGAGTCTTCTTGGGAATGATGCAACAACCTTTTCACACCTGGATTTGGGGATCCTCTGCCATTCTTCCTTGCAGATCCTCTCCAGTTCCGTCAGGTTGGATGGTGAACGTTGGTGGACAGCCATTTTCAGGTCTCTCCAGAGATGCTCAATTGGGTTTAGGTCAGGGCTCTGGCTGGGCCAGTCACGAATGGTCACAGAGTTGTTCCGAAGCCACTCCTTTGTTATTTTAGCTGTGTGCTTAGGGTCATTGTCTTGTTGGAAGGTGAACCTTCGGCCCAGTCTGAGGTCCAGAGCACTCTGGAAGAGGTTTGGACAGCATGTGAGTTAAATATGAGTGTCACAGCAAAGGGTCTGAATACTTATGACCATGTGATATTTCAGTTTTTCTTTTTTAATAAATTTGCAAAGATTTCTACATTTCTGTTTTTTTCTGTCAAGATGGGGTGCTGAGTGTACATTAATGAGAAATAAAATGAAGTTTTTTGATTTTAGCAAATGGCTGCAATGAAACAAAGAGTGAAAAATTTAAAGGGGTCTGCAGGAGACACAAAGAGGTCAGAGGTCAGACAAGAGAAGCTGTAAAAGTGGAGCTGAAGCTGACCTCAGTGCAGTTCAACGGGACTGCGCCTCCCAGTATTGGTGCTGCCCTCCGATTGGCTGTCGGCTGTGTGTGTGTGTGTGTGAAGTTATGTGACAGGTGATGACCTCATCATGGAGGGGTCATGAGGTCAGACTGTAAATCTACTGTGTGTGTGTGTGTGTGTGTGTGTGTGTGTGTGTGTGTGTGTGTGTG
>NW_022283566.1:3927-5777 GCF_004355925.1 Anarrhichthys ocellatus
GTGTGTGTGTGTGTGTGTGTGTGTGTGTGTGTGTGTGTGTGTGTGTGAGCGAGAAGCTGTTGAATCATAAAGTCTGAAACGTGTGTTTGATACCAAACTCATCACATTCAGCAGAAACATTTCTTACTTTAAATATTTTTTTAAACGATGATTGAATATTTTAATTAAGTTATTGATTAAACTCCAGGTGTTTGTCTCTGTGTCCTCTCTGTTTGAAATGATCAGTGGACATGTCTCACAGAGGGACGAACTGGGACACACCGGGACACACTGGGCTGTTATGCTGTTACTTTAGCTAGTTAGCTAGAGACATTAGCATACGCGTGATTTTTGCTCTTGTGACATAAAAAACAGAAGCTACATGAAACTAAAATAAAGCGATGGAATCTTTAGAACCCCTTTTGAGAGTCCAGAAGTAGAAAACAAAGACTTGTAGACATTAACTGGATCTGGTTTTTCCCCCCACCTCCAGGACCCCTCCTACGCCTTCTTCCTCTTCGATAAGCTGCAGCGTCTCCAGTGTCCTCGCCGTGGACGCCATGTTTCCATGGACGCCCGCTGTGACGTGTGCAGCGCCTCCTTCCACCAGCTGAGGCGTCTCGCTCTGCGTCGCGCTCTCGGCCTCAGCGGAGAGATGACCCCCCGACCGCAGAGGGGCGGTGCTCCGTTGGGCTGGGGCGGAGTCCAGAGCACCTACCTGGGCGGGGGCGGAGCCAAGGGGCTGGCCACTGTCACGCCCCTCCCCCTGAACGCTCAGCACCACCTGGATGGAGTGTGGAGCATCTCCTGCTGCACACCTGAGCTGCAGGTGAGACCGAGGAGCTCCGTGATCGACAGAATCAATAATTGATCGTGTCTCAACCGTCTTCTGATCCCCTGTGTCTCGTCTGTCAGGGTCGGACTTCAGCTGGAGGTCACGTGACCCTGAAGACGTCCACTCACAACGTCTCCACCCAAACTGGACAACCGGCGTCTGCTGCAGCCGCCTTCTTTAGCAGGTCAGTGAACGCACCGCCGTCCCTTTAACTAGAGACATTCAGAGAAATAAAACTTTATTCAAACAGCACCTTTAAAACAAGATTCAAATATTAATAACTATCAAATCTGATAAAAATAGATTCTTCATCCTCAGTTCTTCAAAAACAAAAGAAACTACAAAGATGGAGGACAAAGAAACACGGGCGGATGAAGCTCATTGTTGCTCTCACCTGCTGGGGGGGAGGGGCTAACTTTTAATGTTTACAAACAAACAACAAAGCGGACAGGTCCTTAAATTTAAAGAAACAAATGAGTTTGTTCCTTCATTTAAAATCAAATAAGAAGTACCCATAATACTATTTATTTCAAATATCAACAAGAGCTTTCAGCCACATCTCATGGTCTTCATGCCTCACGTTAACTTCTCTTTTATCTTTATTTAGAATTCAAGTTTCTAAAGAGAGAAATGTGTGTAAAATGCAGAAATATGATGAAATGATGTTGATCTGAATATTAAGGCCTCACTAGGGGGTCTGAGTCCATCAGTCATGAACACCTGTCAGAGCTCCTCCCACATCTGGTAGGGTATTCATGAGGAGGAGGAAGAGGAGGAAGAGGAAGAAGAATAGGAAGAGGAGGAAGAGGAGGAAAAATAGGAAATAGGAAGTACTACCCTTACCCTTCCACTTAGCACTTATTGTACTCTCTGTTACTCTGTTACTCTGTGTTACTCTCTGTTATTCTGTTACTCTGTGTTACTCTGTTACTCTCTGTTACTGTTACTCTGTATTACTCTATGTTACTCTCTTTTACTCTGTGTTACTCTGTGTTACTCTGTTATTGTGTTACTGTGTTACTCTCTGTTACTCTGT
>NW_022283567.1:0-5476 GCF_004355925.1 Anarrhichthys ocellatus
ATACACATATATATACACACATACACATACACACACACATACACACATACACATACATACACACACACACACACATACATACACACACACACACACATATATATATATACATACATACATACATACATATATATATATATACACATATATTCATATACATATGTATTATATTTATATATATACATTCATACATATACATATATTCATATACATATGTATTATATTTATATATATACATTCATACATACACATATATACACACATATGTTTCGATGACGTCATGGATGGTTCCTGTTACCTGTCTGGAGGAGGCCAGATTTCCCATCATCGATCCCAAAATAGTGCTCGATGTCGGGGAGAACACCTGGTGGAGACGACACGCTGGAGTTACTTCTTTTAACACAGCAATCATTTGTATTCAATAATCAAGTCATTTTGTGACTTTAATCCAAAAGAATATTAAAAGTTTTTTTACTCCTAAATTTACGACCTCAAAACATCACCCCCCCCCGGCTCCATTATGTATTTATTTTAGCAGCGTAGGGATTAAATCTGTAATATCTAATAATGCTCCAGTAAACGGGCGCCCGGTGTTCTCTCCTCTGATTGGCCGATGGCCACTAGGTGTGCTGGTCTACCTGCCACGGTGAAGCGGTCCATGTAGTTGAGCAGGTTGATGTAACAGAGGACGAGGACGGTCAGCAGAGATCGGACCCTCGACACGCCGCTGGGAGACTCCTCCCGCTGAGGCACCGCGCCGCCCGACTCCTCCGTCTCACTGTCGTCTGAGAAGAACGGAGCAGAGTCCGACGTGGTCTCACCCACAGACATGGCCGCCACTGAGGAGGAGCAATAGAGGAGGAGCAATAGAGAAAATTATATATACAGTATATGTTTCCAGTCTTTATGCTAAGCTAAGCTAACCAGTTTGAGAGTGCAGTACTTGAGTAAATGTACTTGCACTATTTGAAATGAAACAAAAAACTTCCCTGTCTGCAGAAGAAAAACCATGAGATCTTAGGTGAAGTGAAACCAGTCATGTGATCACATGACTGGTTTCACTAAGTCATGTGATCACATCAACATGCATCATTTCACTGATGTGCAGAAATATTTGTGACTTTAAATCGACCTCAAAAGAAAACTATTTCTTTAAACTTCGTCTGCAGTTAAAACTAGAGACGTCTCAAGTTCACCAGTTCAACAATAATAATAATAATAATAATAATTATTATTATTATTAATAAATAAAATAACAGAAGTTAACATAAAGATGTAAAATTGAGATATTATTTAGTGCTGGGCAACGATTAAAATATTTAATCGGGATTAATCTCATTGTTATGGCAAAGTTCAATAATGAATTCAAAAGTAGTGTATTGCTCTCTTTTATTTTGAAAGTGCTAAAGGTGAATAACATTGTGTGTAAACACTTTAAACACATCAGGTTGTTGTTAGCAGCAGTGTTCTCTTCACACAGCAGCAGTTCTATCTCTTCATCGCTACGATGCCGTAACTCAGAGGTGATATATATATATATATATATATATATATATATATATATATATAGACTAGAGAGACATTCAATGATTACATCATATGTTGATCTGGAGCTCAGACGTGAGACAGAAACATGATAAACAGGAGGAGGTCTGCTGGACTTTGTCTACAAACAGACTCACTGATCAGAGAGATACCAGGAAGTGATCAGATCCTCACTGATCGATACTGAGAGACTCACGCGGGGGGGGGGGGGGGGTGCACGAGGGAAAAATAAATTGTCACTCCTAAAAACAGACCAACAGCTCTCTGAGGTCATGGACGCTGCACCAGACTCTTCAGGATTCTGCCTGTTTTATGATGTTTGCTTCACAACAAACGTAACGTT
Source organism: Anarrhichthys ocellatus (assembly GCF_004355925.1). Lineage (NCBI taxonomy): Eukaryota > Metazoa > Chordata > Actinopteri > Perciformes > Anarhichadidae > Anarrhichthys > Anarrhichthys ocellatus. Next base: position 1,889 of record NW_022283567.1, read on the forward strand.
AGTTTTTAACGGTTGAACTGTGATGTGGGACATTTGTAGGAGGCTTCTGGTGAACTCGGCGGTTAAGCTAAGATCATTTTGCACAAGTATTTGCAGGATTCTCCAGTTGTATGTCCTCAGCTTCACAACAACACGCATGTTGCTTTATACCAGTTTAATCTGGCATTTTAAAATAGCATGATCAATTCGGCAGATAAGTTAGATGGTTCAACGTAAACATAACTTTTGCAAATCAGCTTGCGCCACACCCACACCCACCGTCCTGACCAGAGTCCTTTAGGATAAAGACTGATGATGAAAACGACGTTAAGGTTTCTGAATAGTCTGTCGTACGAACAAGTACAAGAGGCGTGCGCAGCTGGTCCATTATGCCGTTAATAGTGCAGCTAAGCTAGCTGTTAGCATGTTCATGTTGTTGTTTACCTGGTTGGATGACCCTTCTTTCTTCTTCTTGCCGCGGCTCCAAAATATCGTCTTCGTCACACGGAACCGTGAACGTTATTTAGAACTCATGACGAGGATTACGGTAAAATAATGAATCCAAAAAAATCCCCGTAAACACCGTTTTAAAAATAAAACTAAGTACGTTTACTTCAGAGATAACAATTCTGCACCGCCGCCATGTTGGATCTGACGACTGCACTTCCGCTCTGCAGCTCACATGACCTCGTTATCAGAAAGTCACGTGACGATAATTGGGTCATCTGATTGGTGGACGATTTTCCTCGATATAAATAATAACAAATAAATACAACGAATTGGTAAATAAATCAAATAAATAAATGTAAAAATAAAATGTGAAACATGTGCAGTTAAATTAAACAAAATAAATGAATATGTAGAAAAGTAAATAAACGAATTACTAAAAAAATAAATCAAATAATAAATAAATGTATAAATAAAAAACTTTATTAAATAAATGTGCAGTTCAATTTGAAATTAAAAAAATATGCTCATGTATAAAATTAAATAAATAATAATTTATTATTAGTTCATTTTCAATTATTTATAAATTAATTCCTTTGTTTAGTACGGTTTTGAGGCATCATTTTAATTTTATACTACTTTATTCTTGAGAATATTGGACCCTCTCCTCCATTACATTATTTCACATTTCAGATTCAAATGTTCCTCCAAAACTCAGTTAATAAAATCTACACACTGTTAAAAATAAACAAATAACAACATTTAAATTAACCCTGAGACGTTACCTCAGAGTTTTCTTATGGAGAGTAACTTCTACTCATTTTATTAAATATTTCCAGTATCAGTAAAAAAAGTACGAAGCAGAGGTTATTGAAACATTAAAATAAGTTTACAATTGTACAATTATTTATGGAATCGTATATGTTTACCGTCAGTTTTAAAAAAAATGTCTCAACATATAATTCCATTATTTGTGTATTTTCATTTTACAAATAAAGTAACTACCGAGTGGATCTTCTTTATAAACATATGATGTCATGAGTTGAATCTAAATCCAAACTTCGATGATGTCGCCGTCCTCCATGTCCAGCTGAGCCGGCGTCTGTCCGCCCGTCACTTTGCAGCCGTCGAAGAGGAAGCGGACCTTCGTCTGTTCAACAGAGGACATCCGGGACAAATACTGAGAGAAGATGGAGACAAGGGGAGAGTCCTGGAGACACACACACACACACACACACACACACACACACACACACACACACACACACACACACACACACACACAGGTTATTAGGTCACAGGTTCGAGTCCCGCTGCTAAAGAACAAACAGTGAGGTGATGAAGAGTAACAGAGAGGAGCTACTCACTCTGTGCAGAGAGAACTCCTGAGAGGAGTCTCTGTCTTTGCTCTGCAGCCTCACAGTGATGATGTCGCTGCTGATGATGTCACCTTCACTTTTATCCTCAACTGCCATGACGACGCACTCTAAACAACAACAGAAGAATCATGAGGTCATACATTTAGGTCACGTGACCACAATCAAACTGAGGAAGACCATGACACGCGGCTGAGAGCTGAGCAAACACTAAGTAAGAAGAAGAAGTTCCTTCAAGCTGAACTGAACAATCAGCTAATAAAGAGAAGAAGAAGAAGAAGAGCGTGTGTGAGCGTCATGTGACCCACCGATGATGTCGGCGATGCCGAGGCCGAGCTCTCCGACGGTGGCGTCCGTCTGGAGCTCCTCCTCCTCCCTCAGCAGCAGGAGGCGAGGAGGAGGAACGTCGAGGACGACGGACAGCCGGGTCACCACATCACTCAGAGGGGTCGACTACAAACAAAAACAACCTGTTAAGAAACAAACAGGTGACATCATCTCGTCCTGCTCCGTGTTTTTCTCTGCGTTCGTACCGACAGAACCGGGATCTTGTGGACGTCGGTCCGGCAGCGGATCTTCAGCGGGATCTCACGGACCGACGAGCTGTACGGAGAAACCTGACGTCCGGAGAACGGGTTCATGACGATGACGTCATCGTCGTCCTCGCCGTCCTGGACGGACTTCCTGTCCTGAGGCTCAGGAGACAGGAAGGAGTTCACCGCCCGGAGCTTTCTGTCGATCTCACTGAGGAACACAAAACAAACAAACACACACATACACACATGTGGGTTTATTTCTTGCTGTGTAAAAAACACTGGTAGAAAGAACACAGCTTAGAATACAGCCGAGTCGCTACAGTTGATTTCTGTGAGAAACCCTGATTGGCATTAGAAACCCAAGTGACGCAAACCACATCTGAGCAAAGAGTCCAGACTCACCTGATCTTCTTCTGGACCTGTCTGGACTGTTTCTGGACCGGACTCTGTGGAGGGGACGGGCAGCGGACGGCTGCTCTGAAATCAACGAGACAAATGTGTTCAGGTTAAATCAACATGACTTGGTTGTTATTATTACGTCACTGAACTAGAACCTGGAGAAGGTCTGGGTCCAGGTCTACTGACTCACAGTTCTGCTTTCTCCTGCCGGACTTCTGCTTCGTCCTCCTCAGAGTCGCTGAGGTTGACGACGTCGGGCGCCGGCGCTCGAGAAGAAAACCTCGTCCACAAAGTGTCGTCTGCAGCGTCGTCTGTCCAGAGACACAAAGGACCCGCCTCACAGCTTTAAAAGACACCTGATTGGTTGAACTCGGTCTGAGAGTTTCACCAACGTTTGTTTTTTACCTGAGTTTTCATTTTCAGTGAACGCAGCCGATATCATCGGCTTCCACTGCAGACTGCTGCTCACCTGAGAACAAACCAGCTGGTTTAGACTTCAGATATAAATATCTTGAGATATTAAAACTTCACGGTGACTGATCTGGAGTCAGCCGTGACTGATCGCCGGATGTTCACCTTGTTGGAGTAAACGGGCACCGAGACGACGGCGTTTGGGTCGAGGATGCGTCTGCGTTTGGGTCGAGGCTTCACCTCCTGCTCACCATCTGACAGCTGGAGGACAGAGGAGGTGTTCAGGTGCTCCCTATGTAACTGGGTTAGCAATAAGGAGGGTTAGACGACTTCTCACTGCAAACTTATTAGTGTAGTAACTGTTGTTCTCCTTCAAAATGTCTCAAAAGATCTGTATATATATACATATATACATATATATACATGTATATATATATACA
>NW_022283568.1:0-303 GCF_004355925.1 Anarrhichthys ocellatus
GTTTTTATGTGTTATTTGTGTTTTTATGTGTTGTTTGTGTTTTTATGTGTTATTTGTGTTTTTATGTGTTGTTTGTGTTTTTATGTGTTATTTGTGTTTTTATGTGTTATTTGTGTTTTTATGTGGCGCCTGTGTGAAGCATCCTGAGATAAACAACGGTTAAATATAAATAATAATTAAAAAAACTTCCTGCAGCAAAACCATGCAGTCAGTTTGGATGGTGGAAACCTGTGAAGTAATAAGTTAATAAACGATGAACATGAACTGTTATCACCGAGTGAGTCACGCCGTCTCGCCCACCGA
>NW_022283568.1:313-5475 GCF_004355925.1 Anarrhichthys ocellatus
GTCTGATGCTAAAATACTACCTACTACAGGTTACTGTCAGGAGACTTTTTTAAACGATAGTGTATTGATACGTCAGCGACTATCGATATATAAAAAAAGAAAATCCTGTTTTGAACAGATTTAAAATGTCCTTTGAATTGAATCCCTGTGTGTCAAACAACCTCCTCTTTTCCTGTAACGCTAGATGTCGCTGCCTATTTCCTTCTAAACTAAGACCAGTGACTTCCAAAATCACAATATGTGTTTACTGTAGATAGAGGAGCCCTGATGTGAGATGTTCGACGACTAGAACACCAAGTCGAATGTTACGATCGCATCACGAGAGTCGTACAGACTGCAACATGGAGGAGTTACTGAAAACTGAACCTAAAGGAATGGGACATTAAAGGGAAGAACTCAGCCATAGACGGATAACTTTACTTGATGCACTTTATTTCATATGTCTACATGTAAGTTAAGAGTGGTCAGTGACACAGTAAGAGTACAGTATTTCATGTCATGATGCTGCCTTTAACAGGAGACCAAATGAAACCGTTACCTTGATTGAGAGGTCATCTCGATTTTAGAGGTTTTAAAGCAGAAAAGTTGCATATTAATTATTTAAGAGACTGATTCAAGTCTCAAATGTTTGTTTTGACGTTGTTCAACCACCAGATGTCAGAGTTGATCATTATTCAACTACTCTGACACTCAGTAAACATGTTTTTATCTTTTACATACCGGAATCAGGTGCATCTGTTTATCTTTTAACTCTAATTCTTTTTAATAGGGTTTAAAAAAACTGAGATTATCGAACAATAAGTTAAGTATGCGGCAGTAAAGGAGGTTCAAACTTCCAGGAAAATTAAATATAATAAAATACAGCATCAACTCACAAATATAATTTTATATCACAATCTCACGATTGATTATGAAAAACAGTGTTTCTAAATCCAATAACCAGACATGGATCTCTGTTTGGGCATCGCATTGATTGTATATACATGTAGAGTTCCTCACACCCCTCGTCTGACTTCATAGTGGTCTTTAATCTATGACGACCAATCAATACCTGGTGGATCAGAGCTGTGATGTATGAACCTGCTTGTGTATCCAGGAGTACAACCAGAACAGCATCTTCAGTCAGGCGTACGGCAAGAACCTGCCGCCCAGCTCCAAGCCCGACGCTCCCATGATGCACCAGGAGCCGTCCCTCTACTCGCTGTTTGAAGGGACTCCCTGGTCCCCCTCCCTCCCAGCCAGCTCCGGTACTTCACAGCTGTTCACACGTAAACAAGATGTGTGTTTATATGTCGTGGTACAGTCTGTGAAACATGCTGTAATCTGATTGGCAGATCACTCCACCCCAGCCAGCCAATCCCCTCACTCCTCCAACCCCAGCAGCCTGCCGTCCTCCCCCCCCACACACAACCACGGAGCCATGCCCTTCTCCAACTTCGGGCCCATAGGCACTCCGGACAGCCGGGACCGCAGGATGGTGGACCGCTGGAAGGCTGACAAGACCGGTAAAGGAGGGACAGGGTTCACTGGGTCTAGAGGGATGGGGTCCAGAGGGATCAGGGGGTCAAGACGGTTCTGAGGGTTCAGAGGGTCGGGGTCCAGAGGGTTCAGGAGGTCCAGAAGGATCAGGGGATCCAGAGGGTTCTGAGGGTTCAGGAGGTCCAGAAGGATCAGGGGGTACAGAGAGACGGGGTACAGAGGGATCAGGGGGTCCAGAGGGTCATGGGGATCCAGAGAGACGGGGTTCAGAGGGTTTAGTTAATGCTGAGCTTTGCTGCCAGATGTTGACATGTGGTGTGGTGTGTTGTGGTCTAGGAGCAGTCAGCGGGTTCGGACTGGACTACCTGCCGGCTGCAGCGTCCTCCGCAGCTTCAGACAACAGCTGGCACCAGGCCGGGCCAACCAGCAGCTCATGGACCAATCAGGAGTCTCCTATGGAGGAGTCGTCCTCCACCGTGCTGCTCGACAGCCTCAAGGTCCACTGATGTCCCCCCCAGACCCCTTTTCTGTCTTTACAGGTTTTACCTGAGAATAACAGTTTAATTATATTTAAAGTATTAATTTCTATAACGATCCTTCTATTAAATGGTTTCAGTCAGAATCAACAGAAGATGGTTCTCAGGGATCAGGAGGTCAAGAGTGTTCAGGGGGTCCAGAGGGACGGGGTTCAGAGGGATCAGGGGGTCCAGATGGTTCTGAGGGATCAGGGGGTCCAGATGGTTCTCTGGGTCCAGAGGGACGGGGTTCTGAGGGATCAGAGGATCAAGGAAGGTTCTGAGGGATCAGGAGGTCCAGATGTATTTAATATGAATGGAGGTTAACCAGAAATACGAAGCTCTGCAGGATTAGCATCATTAGCATCGTGCTAACACTCTGCTTGTCCCCTCTTGCAGTCGATCTGGTCGAGCTCCATGATGCAGCCGGGCCCGTCGGCTCTGGAGCAGCTTCTCCTGCAGCAGAAGCAGAAGCAACAGAGAGGTCACGGCGCCATGAACCCGCCTCACTGAACGGCCGGCCCACGAGGCGGCGCTTTTTGAGTCCGGACGTGTCGACGTTTAAAAACTAAAATAACCACCAGGAGAAGAAGAACGTGAGGGGGAGGAGGGGGAAAAAACAAAGGTTTGACGAAGACGAACTCCAAACGGAAATGGAAAAATTAAAACCGGTCAAGAAAAAGGTGGAGGCTTTGGGGGGAGGAGGTGACGACACCCACCCGATGACGAGGCTGAAACACCCCCCCACCCCACCTACCCCCCCTCGTCTGTTGAGGAGCGGTGACGCCCCTCCTGGACTGGAAGGTGCGCGGCGATCTCTTCAACCGCGGCGCTACGCCGCCGCCGGGTTTCCTTCAACCCGTGGAAACCTGAACATTGAGGATCATAACCCCCCCCCCCCCCCCCACACACACACACACACACACACACACCCCTTCACCACCACTACCCCCACCCACCCTTTTTGGACATCCTCTCTCACCTGGAAGAACTTCCTCTTTCTTTGGGATGAAATAAAAAAATAAACCCTCTCCTCCTGGATGTCTGCTCGGTCCGCCTGTTTTTAGCGTCTCCGCAGACTGACGCTGGGGGGGTGAGAGAGAGAGAGAGAGGGAGAGGGAGAACGGTGTGGTGGTCGGGGTTCATGGGGGGAGGAGAACAGGTGAAGCACTGGGGGGGGGGGGGGGTCAAAATATAGACTGGACTTTCTGATCTCTCCATTCATTTTCATTACTATGGAGGAGGCTCTGTAGCTCAGTGGTTGAATGAAGGAAAGGAGGACGGTTTGGCTTCCAGCTATATAAATATATGAATCCGTATATATGTATTTCCCGTAGTTGGACTTTTAAAAAAGCGGGGCCGTTGTGAGGATCAGGACTGGACTCTTTGTGAAGCCAGGTGTGTTCAGGTAATGCCACCTGGACCGCTTTGATGTCCCGCCCTTTTCTTTTTTTCTTTCTTCTTTTTTTTTTTGAAGGACGAAGCCGGAGGCCCCCGACGACGATGGGACGTCCCGGGAAAGGACAGAAGCAGAAGGGAAAAAAACAAACATCAGACTTAGGGATAGTGTCACCGTTAAAAGAAACAACTGTATTTTGTGATTTGTTCGTAGCAGTTTTAGCTTCTCGCCCCTCTGAGGCGAACACAGGTATGTCTATTAGCTTCCTGCTTGAATATTTTCGGGGCTTCTCTTCCTCTCCGGGCTTCTTTCTCTTCCTGTTATTTCTTTACTTAAAGAAAAGAAAAGATGTAACCCTGCTCGCTTACTTAACCTGCATTTAATGTTTCCTTTATGTTGCTGTTCTGCCTTTTTACTAGTTTTTAAGCAGCGCTGGTGTCTCTGCTCTCTGTAAAGGTTAGGCCACAGACAGACAGGCAGACAGGTAGGTGTATACAGGTAGCTGGCTGAATGTTCCCACTGTTTTTTTTCTTCAATAACCACTACTGCAGCTCGACATGTACAGCAGATTGTTTCTGAGTCGTAGCATCTGGAAGCCCCTGGAACCTCCGGAGAACCAAACCATCGATTAGTCTCACGTTAGTTTTTATTCTTTCTGTTGAGGAATCCTGAGATGAGCTTTTGTTCTGATCAGACGATAATATTAACACTTTGAGAAGCTGGATCTTGTGACTTGTTTTGTCGTATTTGTTTGTAAAGTAACTCAAAGCTGATTAATCAGGTTCTTTTTGGTCGATTGACTTTTGTCAGAAAATAATTTTTAAAAAATTTAAATAGCTCGTTTTGTTTGATCATCAATGAAACACTTCAGATAATGTATTTCACGCAGAAACCATCAAATGTTTTTCTTTGGAAATTATTTACCTGGACCATCTTTTTTTTTTTTAAGTCCAGGAACTAAACGTAACGGTTCTGAGTTCCCATTAAAATACAAAAGTTTCCTGAGAAGTTCCAGCGGTCTGAGAGAGTCGTGAGAGGGTTTTTATTTCTGTGGTTTCACCCTCGTAGAGTCCTGGTTGGTTTAGAGCCAATCAGAGAGCGGCAGAGCGACCGCTGACCAATCAGGACGTAGCAGGATGCGAGGTGGTTTAGACTGTAAGTAACTTCCTGTCCAGTTTAAACCAGCAGAAAGCTGTTTTCTACCTTTAAACAACCATTTAGTTCCAAGGGATTGAAACAATAAAAAGAGTAAAAGCCTGTTTTATTTTCCCGTTCCAGGGTGTTTTATTAACGCAGACTTCAAAGAGACGTGTCTATTTTCCGTGCGGTTGTGCTTTTCATGTTGCATTTACAAAATGTATTTGAACAATAATAAAGATAAAATATTGAATGAATGTGAGGACGAAAAGTTTGGCCAGAAAGCGTTCGAGGAGAGAGAGAGTTAGTTTCTCGATGTTTTGAAGCTCGCTGCGTGGATCTGAGCTGGTTCTGGGGTTGTGTGTGTTTTTGAGTAAGAACTAAATGGACATTCCACTCGGTCGGTGTTTGGAGGTTTCGGTCCTCGCTGGTTTGGAGCTCTGACGGGTTTTTACTGACAGGAAACGGCCTCAAGACCTGAACTCTGAGGCTTTTTTGTGTTTCTGGTGGAATCAGCCTTTAAATAAACGTAAACTATGTTCTCATCTTGACACCGTGTCCGTTTTTATTGATCTCTTTGTTTCAGAGCAGCCTGTCGGTGGAAGAAGAGTTCAGATCCTTCACTTCCCCAA
>NW_022283569.1:0-5512 GCF_004355925.1 Anarrhichthys ocellatus
TAAATGGACCATAATGTACTAAATGAACATCATGCTGTATTGAAGAAGACTTGAAACTAGAGATTGAGACCATAAACTCATGTTTACAATGTTTACTGAGGTAATAAATCAAGAGAGAAGTAGAGTCATTTTCTCATAGACTTCTATACAACCAGAGGAGTCGCCCCCTGGTGGACAGCAGAGAGAATGCAGCTTTAACACATGAAGCACTGGATTCACTTTACATAATCGGAGGTTGCTGCCTGCCAATCACTGAGCTCCTCTACCTGCTTCACACTGACCAATCATTAACCAGCTGTAGGGGGACGTGGCGGCCTGTCAGCTGCAGAGATTCCCACAAAGTGTCCCAGTTGTTGTTCAAAGGTTTTTCTGAACCAGGTCCCTCCCCCTGTTAAAAATGAACAAATTGCCCAATACTGTAAGCGCTGTTAGCACCATTAGCTGCTAGCACCGGCTCAGCTGTCGCTATGTTGAGTGAGAGCGGAGCCACTAGACTGAATTAACACCTTTACAGAAACTTGAAGCTTCATTAACTTCTGTGCGTCACACTTTGTTTCCATGTTTCTGTGAATCTTTATGTCTCATGTGGTTTAATCATCAAACACAACCAGCTTCAGTGTTTCTCATCCCAGCTCGTCACATTCTGATACAGCAGGCAGACCGCAGAGTGAAACTGTGAAGCTCATATGTTCTCAGTAAACGCTGTAAATTCAAACGCAACCTCTGATTTCAACGTATCCTCAACAGTTCGTCTGACATCTCACTGACATGTTAACACTCAGTTTCCGTGTTTTCCTAGAAAAATCCAGCAACACGCATCAATTTCATCTTGACACATGAATACAGTCTTTTCAAAATAAACTTCCTTATTCACAGGGAATTACTAGTGAGGATTATTTTGATTATATATAAATACATAAAACCATGTGTGTTAATGTGCGCCATGCTGACACACGTTCACTGATACACTTTGTACAGTCAGCATATACAGTGTGTATATATATATATACGTATATATATGTATGTGTATATATATGTGTATAATATTAGACTCTTTAAAGATTTAAACCACAAACATTTCATACAAAGAACATCAGTGTGTTTTAATCTAAAGAAAGATGAGTTTATCTCTGTCGACATGAAATATGACTTCAATATGAAACATTGTTGGATGTGTGCAGCTTCATTAAAGGTCTTCTGGTTACAGACTGATCTTTACAATATATAATAATGTAAAAGACAACGAGAGACCTGGTGGCAGATTAAATCTCACAATGAGAGTCGCATCAAAACCCACCAGATGTTCAGAGACCACATCAGGATCGGATCCACCAGCTGGACCTGAGGAGTGACATTACATTACATTACACTACATTACAGTACATTACATTATTACATTACATTACATTACACTACATTATTACATTACATTACATTACATTACACTACATTATTACATTACATTACATTATATTATTACATTACAGTTTATTACATTACATTACATTAAATTAAATGACATGACATGACAGTACTTTACATTACATTACATTAAATTAAATGACATGACATGACAGTACTTTACATTACATTACATTACATTATTACATTACAGTCATTCAGCAGACGCTTCTATCCAAAGCGAGTTACAATAAGAGTATATTCAGCATAGACAGTGTGACCACAGCTGATGTGTGTTTAGAGTCCCAATAGATCTGTTGACTTTTCCTCACGCTATTCTCTGAGTCTCAGCTGAGGGAATACGTTAAATACGTTAAATACGTTAAATACCTTATAAATGCTTGTTGAGCCGTAATGTTACATTAGTAATGACAGTATTTATTACACTTTTACACATCGTCACACATTCAACATATTACCATAAAATATACTATCATCTGTATAAAATCTATTTAATATTAATATTAATATTAGTAGTAGTATTTATTATATTGTTATTATTATTAACCACAGCATTTATAGTCTAGAATTATCTCATCAATTTTTATTTGTGCAGTTTAATGAGTAATATGCTGATTCCCTGTTATTATTATTGTTATTATTCGAACAATTATTATTATTATTATTATTAATATTATTATTATTATTATTAATATTATTATTATTATCATTCTAACAGTTGGTATTATTATTATAATCATTATTATTATACAGGTCATGTTTTGTCAGTGTTATTTTATTTTTGGTAAACATAATTCAAATGTATTCTTTTATTTCTTGGACCTTGTGTAGTGTCGGCACATTATGTTTGTGACAGATCTGAGATCTGAATTAAAATAAAGTTGAGATGGAATCCACATGTGCTGACTGGTGTGTGTGTGTGTGTGTGTGTTTATGTCTGTTTGTGTGTGTGTGTGTGTGTGTGTGTGTGTGTGTGTCTATGTCTGTTTGTGTGTGTGTGTTTATGTCTGTTTGTGTGTGTGTGTGTGTGTGTGTGTGTGTGTGTGAGCTGCAGTCGTCAGCAGCCAATCAGAGAGCTGGATTTCGGGGCGTGTGACCCGTGAGAACGTCGCTGTCGCCTCTGGTCTGATAACCAGCTGGACAAACCACCGAGCGCTCTGATTGGCCGAGGCCCGGCAGACTTCAGGGATAAAAGAGCAGCTCGGTCCTCCAGCACATCACTTCATCTTCTTCATCGTCACCATGGCCTTCCTCTGGATCGTTTCCTGCCTCGCCTTCGTCAGCGCCGCCTACGGTGAGAAAAGCACTCTTTAGACTTTTAGAAAATGACTCGTCTGTGAATTCTGATTCAAAATTTACTGAAGAACTCAGAACATTAATATTTGAGTCTGTAAAAACATCAGCAGAAGAAGAAGCGAGTGTTTGATCGTGACTCTCTGATGATAAACATGAGATTATTCTTTAGGATCAAATATAAAACTACAGTTGATGGAAGTTGCAGCTCTGAATCAAACTACAGCTGCAGTCTGATCTCTTACATCAGAAGCAGTTTGGCCTCTTAGTCGTTCGTGAGGTTAAAAGAGCAGAACGGTCCTTTTTAAAGTCCGTCACCTGTCGTCCAATCAGGCTGCGGCACCCCCACCATCACCCCCCAGGTGACCGGCCACGCCCGCATCGTCAACGGCGAGGAGGCGGTGCCTCACTCCTGGCCCTGGCAGGTGTCCCTGCAGGTGAGTCCGCTGACACTCCTCTGTTTCTTCTTCTCCTTCTTTGAATTATTAATATTCCATCTTTTCTTCTTCCTGTTTTTTTTGTCTCTCAGCAATCCAACGGTTTCCACTTCTGTGGAGGATCTCTGATCAACGAGAACTGGGTGGTGACCGCCGCTCACTGCAACATCAGGTCAGTCTGACTTCCTGTCCTACTTCCTGTCTGATTTCCTGTCTGACTTCCTGTCTGACTTCCTGTCCTACTTCCTGTCTGACTTCCTGTCCTACTTCCTGTCTGACTTCCTGTCTGACTTCCTGTCTGACTTCTTGTCTGACTTTCTGTCTGCGTCTCATCGGTTTCTACTGAAGACGGGAATCTTTAAAAACCACAAAACATCAAATTCATCAGTGATTCTCTGTAGTTTTTATTTAACTATTTTCAGCGGTGGATGAATCCACATGTGGTGCTCTAGTGAGTGTTTGTATGTCGGATTGAGTCAGAATGAACTACAGTGTGATGATGATGATGATGATGAAGATGATGAAGGAAGGACAGTGAGGCTCATTTATCAGTTTTAATGATATCAGGATACTTGAGTCTGAACGTCATGAAATATAAAGAAAATCACCTTCTTACGACGGTTTTTACACCATTGAAGTAAACTGGATGTTTGTTTTGAGCGTACTGGCCCTTTAAATAAGTACTTCCTGTTTCCTGTTAGGACCTACCACGTTGTGATCGCTGGAGAACACGATAAGGGCTCCGGCTCCAACGAGGTCGTCCAGCGTCTGAAGCCCTCCAAGGTGAGAACCACCCCCCCCCCCCACACACACACACACACACACACACACCACCACCACTGACCCCTCCCCCTCCCTTCCACAGGTGTTCACCCACCCCAAGTGGAGCCCCAGCACCATCAGCAACGACATCACCCTCATCAAGCTGGCCTCCCCCGCCCGCCTGGGCACCAACGTGTCCCCCGTCTGCCTCGCCGAGTCCACCGACAACTTCCCCGCCGGCATGACCTGCGTTACCAGCGGATGGGGTCTGATGCGCTACAACGGTGAGATATGAGGTCTAGAGCTGGTCACGGGCACGTGAACCCATGCTACGCTCTTAAAGAGGCTAAAGACAGAAAGCTCGCTCATTGGCTCCTAATTGGTTGCTAAAGGTTTGGCGTCAAATTGAATTTGATTAGTTGAATAATAGTAATAATAATAATAATAATAATAATAAGATAACCAACACAACACATCCTCAAATACTTCTCTGCAGTTTTCATTAAAGAGGCCTTTTTGGTCTGAAATGAATTATTTCTTCGACTCTGCAACAACCATGCTTTTACTCTGAAAGGGAAGGAGGATATGTGTCTGATTGTGTGTGTGTGTGTGTGTGTGTGTGTGTGTGTGTGTGTGTGTGTGTCCCACAGCTCCCAGTACTCCCAACAATCTGCAGCAGGCGGCCCTCCCCCTGCTGTCCAACGAGCAGTGCAAGAGACACTGGGGCAGCAGCATCTCCGACGTGATGATCTGTGGAGGAGGAGCTGGAGCCACTTCCTGCATGGTGAGACCCCGCCCACCACCTGTCTCTCACCTGTCTCACCTGTCTCTGACCTGTCTCACTCAGATGTGTGTTAATAGATTTTGTTGTTGTTGTGTTTCAGGGCGACTCCGGCGGTCCTCTGGTCTGCCAGCAGAACGACGCCTGGACTCTGGTCGGTATCGTCTCCTGGGGAAGCAGCCGTTGCTCCACCTCCATACCTGCCGTCTACGCCCGCGTCACCGAGCTCCGTGGCTGGGTCGACCAGATCCTCGCCGCCAACTAAAAACCCCCCCAAACCCCTCCACCTCCACTCCACGAGTGTGTGGACAGTGGATGAAAATAAAAACACTGAACATCACTGATTGTGTTGGTCGTTTTGATTTGTTTCAACATGCTGCTAGATCACAGCACAATGCATGCTGGGTAGATTTCTGTCCGACTCACTCTGACGGCGTGAAAACCTAAAACAGGTGGAGGGTTTGAGCACCTCCAGCTGTTCACTTGACGTTAGCTTAGCAAGGCTTCAGCAGAGAGCAGATCTAATCACAGGGTCGCTGGTTTGATCCCTGGCTCCTCCCGTGGAAAAAACACTGAACCCCAGACTGATGGTCAGACCTGCATGTGTGTGTGTGTGTGTATGTGTGTGTGTGTGTGTGTGTGTTGAACTTTATATCATAGACTGTATATAAGAAGTGGACGTAATCGTTGTCACTCGTTGGTTTGTGGACGTTTTGAAGCCTTAAATTCGAAGATTTCGCTGTTGCCATCTTGTTTTTTTGCAGCCAGTGAACAGGAAGTGACCATATCTGGACTGAGGAGGAGTGACGTAGAGACG
>NW_022283570.1:0-5472 GCF_004355925.1 Anarrhichthys ocellatus
GTGTGTGTGTGTGTGTGTGTGTGTGTGTGTGTGTGTCCCAACATACATGCATGTCTTGTAGCTGGTATGGACGATTTGTTACTACATGTTCAACCGTGTGTGTGTGTGTGTGTGTGTGTGTGTGTGTGTAATTAGCCGGGTCAGGCTAATTGACCTTGTGGTGTGGGTGCGTGTTAGCTGCAGATTGCTAACGTTAGCGGCGCTGTGACTGAGCAGTGATGGATGTGTCTGAGAGCTCGTTACAGGAACCGAGCAGAAAAACCAACAGAAAGCGCGTGAACCACCCTGAACCCTGCAGGACTTTACTGGGTTTTATTTATCAGTGATCGTCGAGGTCACAACGCCAACAAACAGACAAACACACCGTCGGTTTCCTCTGAAATATCCCCGTCAGTCAGAAAGCTGCTCTCTCTCTACACAGAAGGAAAAGATTGAAACGATACACGACCCCCAAATGTTTACAGAAGATCAATGAATGCTAACAATTACAGTTATTCATCAAGCAGAAATGTAATATTCTAGTTGTAGCTTCAAAATGTGGAAGGTTGCAGCTTCTCTCTGTTTTATAAATTAAGTATATTTGATTTCCACATTTCTTCCGGGTATTTAACTAATGAATGCATTTATTGAAAAGAATACTTGATAATGAAAATAATCATTAGGTGCAGCCGTATTTTAAGCATCAACAAACTCTTCAAAATGTGTCTGTAAAACATCTGCCAATAAACAGTCAGTTAAAGTGCATTTTAATTGAGTGGTGACTCTACACACTCTGTCCTGTTCTCTACGACAGGAACGCTCCTAAGAGGCTCCAGAACGGATCCACGACTGGAGATCAGACTGACTCACCGTCAGCTGCAGTGGGAGGAAGTGATGGTAAACAAACATCCAATTTATTCTTTATAATTTACTAGTATAAGAGCCACATCTCTCAGGGAAATATTCTACTTTTGTCTTGGTTGTAAATACAAAATATCAGCCCATAGAATAAGATTAACAGCTGTAGAATAAGTCAGGTGAAATGGGTTAAATTAGATGATCGATGAACGCTATATTAATAATAATTTAATAAAGTATAACACTCTGGTACAGTCTGACAACTAACACAGCTGTGTTTAAACAAAGTACCCTCGTACAACTGTTCGTATTATATCTTACAAAAACGTATTCCTCTTTTTTTATGCGTTCGCCAACAAATGTTCAACAACACGGGACAATTACTGCTCGTCTTTTCAAAATAAACTTCGTCTTCACAGAAAACAACCGAGTTTGGTTCAGGCAACACAACTACGTAGTTAGGTTGAATGAAAGATCTTGGTTTGTGTTGAAGTAACTACAGAAGTGATGTTACTTAAGGATGGAAGTTATGTGACGAATACATAAACGTTGACTTCTGGTTTCACACGGGGAACGAACCCCATACCTCATGGGTACTGTCTGTCTTCTGTACTTTTACTGAAGTATTCTTTTAATTTTAACTTTTAATTGTAAATTGAACGTCGTATGTGTACTTTGTACTTTTGAGAGACTGTCCTCCAGTACAATTGACCCATAGGTTGTTTGTACAAGCAGGATACTACGACCCATATTTACGTCTATCGGTAGGCAGCGACCTCTAGTGGTCGTAACAATTCATGACGGGAGCAAAGGAGGAAGTCAGGTGACGTCGTATAAAGAGTGACAACGGGTGGAAGGACGGGTCGAACAAACACAGGCTTTCACCCAGGAGAGCGTTGTCCATGTCCAACGTGAAACTAAAGGTAAACATTTAGTTATTTTGACTTACTTACTTACCTACTAACTTAAGTTACGCAACAATCCTAGGCTAGTTATTGGAACCCAAACAATGATCTTCTCCTCAACATAACCCAACTGTGTCCTTTTCACATTAACGACGACATTACATCGGCACAGGAACGTGTTGATCTCAGCTAATTTAGAAAAATGCTCTTCGTAATATCACGTGGTAGTATTAATACGTGGTAGTATTATCACGTAGTATTATTACGTGGTAGTATTATCACGTGGTAGTATTATTACGTGGTCGTATTATCACGTGGTCGTAATATCACGTAGTAATATTATCACATAGTATTATTACGTGGTAGTATTATCACGTCGTAGTATTATTACGTGGTCGTATTATCACGTGGTTGTATTATCACGTGGTAGTATTATTACATGGTCGTATTATCACGTAGTAGTATTATTACGTGGTCGTATTATCACGTGGTTGTATTATCACGTGGTAGTATTATTACATGGTCGTATGGGATGGAGGACTTGTTCTCTTTTTAAGTATTAAAGTATTCTATGTTTACATAAATAAAGTATCTGAATACTTCTTACGCTTCTGAATATAATCTTTATTTTCATGATCTTAACCAGCTTTAAACTGACTCAGTTTTGAATGTGCGTGTAATCGGTGATAAGTAGATATATGTTACATCACATCACATTTATTTACCCACTCAGTGAGACCTGACTCACATTTATAAATCGTGAACATTGAAGGCACATCTGGGATCAGCGTTGTTCTGCAGCTAACAAGCAGAATGGATTCCTTCCTCAGATCCCGACCTGCTGATCGGCTCCACAGATCGACGCCTCATGAGCGTTATGATTTATACCCACAGAACCCTCCAGTCGGCCGGCTCCTCGCACGGAGAGCCTTTCTTACAAATGATGAAACGATAAAAACAGGAAGTCATATTTCCTCACAAAGGCTTTTTTATTTTGGGTGAAAAATGAATGTCGGAGAAGCGTTGGCGATGGATGAGGCTTTAAAGGTGACGGCGGTGGTCTATGACTGCTATTGAATGGGCCGCATCCTTAACAAATGTCCCCATCACTCCTGCCTGTGTGGTGAAGCTCGATCGCCCCCCCCACCCTCGTCTTCCTCTCTCTCTGCAGAAGATGGATGTGTGTGTGTGTGGCCTATGACAGAGTAATGTGTCCTGGCATGCTAGTTGGGTTTATTAGCAGGAACTAGTTATTTCTGGGCCCCCCGTGAGCCTCTGAGAGTGTGTATCAGCGGTGATAGATGCTCTGAGGCTGCGCTTGATTTTGTTCATTTGTCAAACGGCTGGAGAAAAGGGTTAATCAGCTCTCCCTCTCTTCCTCTTTTTATATTTTACATCCCCCCCTCCACTCCATCGCAGCTTCTCCTCTTCCTCAATCTGCTTCTCATTCCCTCTGTCCTTTTCCTTGTTTCCTTCTCCCTCACGCTGATGTTTCTTCGGGTTCCTTTTCACACGTGCAGTAAGCTGATTCAGTTGTTGGGTTTCGATGCATCGAGGAGTTTCACTCCAGACCTCCTGAGGAACCTGAAACAAACGCTCAGCAAAAAATGATGTTTTCAACACGTTTTCTGGGCCAAGATTTCCCAAAATGGAGCTGAAGTCCTCGTTCAGATAGCAGAGAGGTGCTGACACGCAAACCAGGTTTAATCAGAGCGACTCAGCCGGCAGCACGGTTCATTCTGCCAAGAAGTAGAGAACCCTCACCTTCTTCTGTTAACTGTTGTGTAATAAAAATAGAAATTTGATGATTAAAATGTACAAAAAAATTATTGCTGAAACTGCAAAGAAATCCTCCTGTCTCCTCATTTCCTTTCCTTTCATCCTTCCTCCCTCACATCGTTTCCACGTTCTCATTTTTCCTCTTCTTCTTCCTACTCCTCCTTTATTTTCCTCTCCTTTTTCTGTCCTCCTGTTTCCTCCCTCCTTGATTCCCCTTTCATTTTCTCCTCCCTTTCTTTTTTCCTCTTCTTTTTCCGCAAACATGCTCACCTCCTTGTTTCCTGTTTCCTTTTCCCGCTTCCCCTCTCTTCCTTACTTTTCCTCTCCACCTTTCATCCTTCCTCTCTCTCGCCGTTTCCTTTGTTTTTATTCCTCCTTTCCACGTTCTCATCTACTTTTTTCCCTCCTTGTTCTTCCTTATTTCTGTTCCCCTCCTTTATTTTCATCCTCCCTTTTCTCATATTTTGTTCTCTTTCTTCCTCTTCTTCCTATTCCATCCTTCATTTCCTTCCCTTTTTTCTATCTATCTTCAGTCTTCTCATTTCCTCCCCTCCTTGATTCCCCTTTTCATTCTTTCCTCTAACTTTTCTTTTCCTCCTTGTTCCTCCTTTCTCCTCCTTTCATTTTTTCTCCTCCTCCCCTTCTCTTCTATTTGGCTGTCATTCTTCTTTTCTTTTCCTTCTAATCTCCTCTTCCCTCTTCATCCTTTCATCCTTCCTCCCCTCTCTCCTCCTAATGTTCCCTTCATCCTTTTCTCCACTTTAACTCCTCCTAGTGTTCTCTTCTTCTCCTCCCCTCCTCTCTTTTGGTTGCTCTCTCATCTGACTCCCTCCCTCCTCCTCCTCCCTTCTCTTCCTTCCCCCCTCCCTCCCTCCTCCCTCCGTCCGTCAGATATTGTTTAAAAAGCGGAGCTGCAGTTTGATGGTTAAAACGCTGGCAAATCGATACCTTCACACATGACAGAACGCCGGCGGACGACCAGGACGGAGGGCGAGCGAGGAAAGGATGAATGAAGGGAGGGAGCGAGGGAGGGAGGAGGGAAAAAATAACAAGCTGACAACAAGGAGGCCCTTATTTCCACGAGCGGAGATGGATGGATGTGTTTCTATCTTTTTATCCTCCCTCTCTTTTCAGTCTATTACTTTCTTTATCTTTCTGTTTCCTTCGGGTCGCTTCCTTCTTCCTCTCCGTCTCCTTTCCTTCCCTTTTCCACTTCATCCCTTCATCTATCTCTTACAGCCTTTTCCTCCTCTTTATCACTGTTTTTTTTGTTACTCCTTAAATGTTTTTGCTGAGTCATGGTCTGTAATTTATCGGCAGTATCTCATATTCTAAATTGACCCTTTTTTAGAATAGAATTTAAGTTATTAAGTAATCGGATGAAGAAATAACTCGATAAAGACTTTATTTCTTTTTGCATTTTTGCAGTTACCTTTTCTTTCTGCATTGTTCAGACTTGTTGAATTGTTCAGAGGTTTCTACTCAGGTGTTTGTGTTAATGATGAATAGGAATAAATCCAGTAAATATTGAGAGGAACAAGTAAACACATGAAACAAGAGAAGAAGGTGATGTTGAGATTAAAGATTAAAGAAAGGAAGAATAAAGATACGATAGTTTGAATGGAGAGAGGTAAACAGAGGGACTTAAAGGATGAAAACACATTTAAAACGTAAAAGAAAAGAGAAACAGAAAGAAAGACGAGGATCTGAATCTGTTGAAGAAGACCGGAGTGATATCAAAGAGTGTCGTCTTTATGGATCGCTGTTTGCTGAAGCAAAGTTTGGCAGCATTGATCTGCTGCCAGCAGCATTTATCACCGTGTGTGTTCACAACATTCTGTTTAACAAAGTAGAGTGCATTAAAGCGTGTGTGTGTGTGTGTGTGTGTGTGTGTGTGTGTGTGTGTGTGTGAGTGTGTGAGTGTGTGTGTGTGTGTGTGTGTGTGTGTGTG